>NC_088240.1:36559822-36817322 GCF_036934945.1 Oncorhynchus masou masou | reverse complement strand
ATTGTACTGCACTGTGATGTCCAAACTTGTGAAACATGAGGATAATGACATTCATATCCATAATGATGTATTGCTGTTAGCCAAGTTATCATCTGCACAGTTCATCCACAGAATTTGTTTTTGTAAATGTTTTAGTGGAAATTGTGCATAGCCGTGTGGTTTGTTAAACTTCTAAATCAATGTTTTTGGTTTGGCAAACATTTTAAAGTCAAAGCAAACCAAGTCAAAGCATTGCCCTGATGCAATGCAAGGTCACCACATTTTGTTGACAAAATTCTTGTTTGGATGTTGACTCTACATAGCGAACAACCAAGTTGCGGATAAGTACAGTAATCTAGCTACTTCTATTGCTGCCCGCCACAATTCCATGAGGAATTTCATCAGACATCCTTTGAAACACCCACGTGTTCATTAGGTCACACTCTCAGTGGAATCCAAATGAATTACTGTGTGTTTAATATCGATTGTGACATCAAATAAAATAACATTGTATTTGTCACATGCACCAAATACAATAGGTGTAGACCTTACTGTGAAATGCTTACAAGCCCTTAACCAACAACGCAGTTCAAGAAATAGAGTTAATAAAATAGACTAAATCAATTAAAGTAAAAAAAAGTATAAAATCAAAATGTAACACACTATATTTACATAACAATAACAATGCTTACTTTAGTGGGTACCGGTACCCTGATAATAAACAGCGAGTAGCAGCAGTGTAAAAACAAAGAAAGGGGGAGGGTCAATGTAAATAGTCCAGGTGGCCATTTGATTAGTTGTTCAGTAGTCTTATGGCTCGGGGGTAGAAGCTGTTAAGGAGCCTTTTGGTCCTAGACTTGGTGCTCCGGTACCGATTGCCGTGCGGTAGCAGAGAGAACAGTCTGACTTGGGTGATTGGAGCCTTTGACAATTCTACATTTGACATTTACAAATCAGCATGTAAACAGTTCTTGAACAATAATGGCAGTCATGCGGTGAAAGACTCCTAGACCCTGGATTGCACATTCAAACTAACACAGCACCCAGGACACAGTGGACGAACTGTATATTAGTCCAGCAGAAACAACCAGATATCAGCTCTGATGCCTAATTGGTTAGTTATTCTATAAAAGGAACAATAACACATTAACAGTCCATAATGACGTTGATCAGAGAGCTGTAATGTGTTTATACATGGACAGGAGTCAGGATCTGCCGGTTCCACCCCCTGCTCCTGTCTGCAGCAGAGAGAGATAATGTACTGTGGAGGACTTCAAAAGACATTGCCTCCCCCCTCTGCAGTGCAGCTACTGTATTCCCACACAGCCGTCAAGTCAACTACACAGAAGGGGGAAAGATTCTGGGTGAATTTGGGGGTTTTGTTATGCTATTTTGTTCAGTTTCTACTGAGACCAAGAATCACGCCAGACTTTAAGTTGAAACAGTGTATCCCTATGATATATATATATATATATCCTAAATATTCCTGAAATACATAACTACGGTACTATAGGATTGTGAAAGAGCAGAGTAAATACAGAGCTGTTTTCTATTGCATCCATAATATGTATCTGTATCTTTAAGATATGAAATAGTATTGATAGAGTGTGATGAAACACAAAGCAGAGCAGGGACAGAAGTCTGCTACAGTTATCATCATGTTTCATCATTACTGTTGCCCTTCATATCCACCCAGACGTTTTATCTGAAGCACTCTCATTAAGAAGAAAGAGTTGCTTCCTCTGTTTTAGTCCTCTGCATCAGTCCTAGACTTTTATTGAGTTTCAGTCTGCGTCATCACTGAATCACCTTGTTATCCATTTCAGTATAAGGGACTTTCATGGCATGAATGTAAATTGCTACGGCCTATGACACTGCATCTGGCAATAGAGGACGGTTATCAAATTGGGTAATGATAGCAGTGTTTTCATTAGGATTTTGCTTTAGCTCTGTATACCAATGATAAAGGTTAGCACATAGTGAAACACCCTCAACTAAATCTCTCTTCAGATGATATAAGCCCAAAAACAATGGCTGCCAGGTCTCAGTATGGACTGGTGTTTGCCCAGGTCAAGCTAGCCAGACATCCACACCCAGCTATCCCATTCCGGCCTGGAGGGAGCAGGGCTGGAGGGAGCAGGGCTGGGGCGGTGTGTTACATAACAAAGGCTTGATGCAATAATTGGGCCTTCTCTTCCCAGTAGGAGCCAGGGGAAAACCAGATGGGTGTAACCCTGGAATGTAACAAAAACACACATCCCCTCTTCATCAGAACACACCCTTCCCAGGACCAGCACCCAGGCTGTTTTCACTCCAGTCTCCCCGGGGAGCTCCCAGGCGCCAGGTAAAATGGAGAATTCACACTGACTGCATGGAGATAAGGCAAATCATAATACAGTCAGTGTTAGTCCACATCTACCCCCACTGCTGCTTACGTCAGTAGCGTATAAAGAGGTGAGAACAAGAGTCATCTCACACAAAGCAGCTGGGAAACAAAACATGACCACAGTAGGGATGGCTACAGCACACTATGGCATTTCCAGACTCCTCCTTCCTGCATAGATACATGTACTCTTATTCACCCAAGGCTGAACGCAACTCTATAGAACAAATGTGTGGCCCGTCAAGTTTGAACAGCTGCACATTGATCTACACATTGTTGCTCTAGTCTAGAGTCTCTAGGACTTGTTGCCAGAGCAGGTCACGGTGAAGGAGCCTAGCTTAGTGCTGGAGATAATGTTCTCCTGTCCCAATCGGAGTGTGTGAGAGAGGGCAACGGAAAGCACCTTCATGTTATTAGCATGTCTGGAAACAACCCATTCTAGGCAACTTCACAACGGCCTGAGACGCCACACACAATCATGACAAATAGAAAAACATTGCCCTAGCTAGCTAGATAGCTAAGTCTGTTGTTATTTAGCTGTGCTTACGGCGAGTGTGTAAAAAGTACAGGGGAGTGATCTGATTGTCTTCTCTCTGCAGAGATTTAACGGCACATTGCTTTCATGTGGATGTTCTGGTGAACGCCCAGCCTGTGTGTATAACACTGACTATCTATGGGGGCTAGTCAGAGTTTCCACTTGTAGAAAAGAATTATAAGGATGACATAAATAGAGGAGAAGGATTGTATGCCCATAAGGAATTAGGCTAGGATAATATATTATGATCTAATCAACGGACATTGCAAATAAATGGTTCCACACCTCGTCCTAACGACATTAAGACAAACACCAGACTAAATTCAACGTGGTCACCATCTAAAGGAACAACAGCCATCCAGGGGAGTAACACTACGGCTAATTCACAGTTATGCTGTACAGCAGGGGTATTCAACTGGGGCCCGGGGTACTGTAGGGGTCCACAAAAATGCATAATTTGTTGTCTATGGCAGTGATTGGAGTTTCTTTTTTTTTTATAAAAAAAAAAAGTGTGTGTACTTTAAAAAAAACATTATTTTTTTAAAGCACACACACACACACGTTTATTTTTTTTCCATAAAAAAAAAGTTAAACTCCAATCACCCGTCAGACTTTTCTCTCTGCAAGCGGTACCTTAGCCCCAAGTCTAGGTCCAAAAGACTCCTTAACAGCTTCTACCCCCAAGCCATAAGACTACTACTAATCAAATGGCCACCCGGACTATTTACATTGATGACCCCTACCTACATGTACAAATTAACTAACTAACCAACCTGTACCCCTGCACATTGCGTACCCCCTGTATATAGCCTCGTTATTGTTATTTTATTGTGTTACTTTTTATTTATCTACTGAATATTTTCTTAATTCTTATCTCTATTTCTTGAACTGCATTGTTGGTTAAGGGCTTGTAATTAAGCATTTCACGCATGTGACATTTTGAGGGGGGGGGGGATTTGATGAAGTCCTGAGCGCCCTGGAGCAGGACAACGACCCTAAGCACACAGCCAAGATGATTCAGGATCCGTTTTTAATTTTGAATAAATTTGTAAAAATGTCTATAAGCCTGTTTTTAAAAAAACATATTTTTTCCTCCCCAATTTTGTGGTATCCAATTGGTAGTTACAGCCTTGTCTCATCGCTGCAACTCCTGTACGGACTTGGGAGAGGCGGAGGTCGAGAGCCATGCGTCCTCCGAAACACAACCCAACCAAGACGCACTGCTTCCTGACACAATGCCCATCCAACCCGGAAGCCAGCCGTACCAATGTGTCCGAGGAAACACAGTACACCTGGCAACCGTGTCAGCGTGCACTGCGCCCGGACCACCACAGGAGTCACTATTGCGCGATGAGACAAGGATATCCCTGCCGGCCAAACCCTCCCCGAACCCGGATGACGCTGGGTCAATTGCGCGCCGCCCCATGGGTCTCCCTGTTGTGGCCGGCTGCGTCAGAGCCTGGATTCGAACCCAGAATCTCTAGTGGCACAGCTAGCACTGCAATGCGGCATTTTAGATATACAGAGTAACTGAGTCATCAGCATTTGTTATAAGTGAAAACATTGTTAGTCTATATTTCAAGCATTACTCCTCAACACACCACACATTAAAGCTTATTTTATCATGGCCCAACTTGACGGCACCATTCTCTCTCCCTCTCCTGCTCCCGAAACGACATTCCATTGATAAGAATAGCTGGCACATTTGCTTTTGTGTTGCAATATTGGTTTTGGCCTCAAATCTCCTGGAGCTCTAGAGGAGGAAAGAAGCTGTGCACTTGTCAACAGTATGGTAAGAATGTAAACATAGTGATGTACAACACAGCTAAGTAGTTTAGCAGGAGTGACAAAGACAAATCATGAAAAACTTAGAGAGCAGAATCCTAATAGCAGTGACCTTTGTCCCCTAAAGGCATCCACCCCACCCCTGAAGAGCGAGAGATGTGAGTTTCCTAAAGGAAGGAAAAGGGTGCGCTGGTGTAATCAGAGAGGGAGTAAAATAAGAGAACAGTCCAACTCCCAAAACAACCCCCCTAATGGCATACTGTGTGAGTCTGGACTGAAGAACTACCTACTAATAGCCACCCCTATCTCTCTCTCTCTCTCTGTGTGTATATGTGTGTGTGTGTGTGTGTGTGTGTGTGTGTGTCTGTGTGTCTGTATGTGTGTGGCCCACCCAGTGGCTTTTACCCCTTTAACCGTTCCTTTAAATTCCCCCACACAGAGATAATGACTTCAAGCCATGGGGAATGTATAGGACAACACTAATGGTTGACGTCTTTACAGGTTATGTGGACCAAAATACCTGCTATAAATCAGAAGCATAACAACAAGGAGAGCAAAACAGGGGATTCCAGTACGGCTGGTCCATCTGAAACATTGTTTTATGAGGGCAAGGAGCTAAACATGCTTCGGTTTCAACCATATTGCATTTCTTCTGACGTCCTACCGGTTACAGTATAGCACACGGGTGTCCCCCACGGGTGTCATGCGGCATCCTTCTCCCTGCCTGCACCTTTTCGCCTAATGATTTGTGACACGACCAAATGCTGAGAGGGAATTCAAATCAGTAGAGCTAGATGACCAGAGCATCTCTGAGCCATGGAAGGTCTCAATGCCCTTGACCTATACAGCTCTCCTGTCTTTTCAATCTACTCTACCTTGGAGCCGTCCCTGTCAATCTGTTCACATCACAGTTAACCCAATGGATGTCACATTCAGCAGGAGGAAAGAGCCATCAGTATCCTTTAGACACAGTTAGGAAGCATCCCAAATGGCACCCTAATCTATAAAGTGCACTACTTCTGTTCAGGGCCCATAAGGCTTAGTTTTAAAAAGTAGTGCACTATATAGGGAATAGGGTGCAATTGCATGCATCCTTAGAGAGCAAACAAGACATAGACAAAGGTCAAGACATACAAGCTGGTACTGGGTAGAACAGAAGATGCAGCCAGCCAGCAGCCCAAAGATGATGGATTTGTAGCAGACACGGAGCCCACTGTCTCTCCTCTCCTGCACAGGGTTTAACCCATGGAGCGCATCACAGAGGGTGAGATTCAAACCTCCTCCTCTTATATTTCACACACTGGTGCTTCAAGTAAAATATAGTACTGAAATAGGTGCACTTCTGCAGCTGAAATGCAGTAGGTCAGTTAAAGGAGGAAATTGATTAATTTGTCAAAAAAACGATTATTATGCTCCTTTTAAGTACATAAAAGCTGTCTTGTGGCTTTGGGTACCTCAAATGAAAGGATAAGAAGTCCATTAAAAAACGAATATGGCAACACAATGGGGTTCGGCCTACTTTCCTACAGATCATGTGCTGTTTCCTGAGTTGGAAAAACGGTATCACATTTTCCTTCAATGGAAGTTTGGTGTTAAAGGAGACCTTGAAAACTATATAATTCACAGGATATGGGAAGACAGTTGAGTGGATTTAGGAACTGAAATCCTGTCTCTGGACACTACTTTGATTTAAAGAAGCACCTGGCTGCTGAGGGAGGTCAGGACTGGATCGGAGCAGAGCTACAGTCTGGCAGGCACGTCATACACACACACACACACACACACACACACACACCTTCAGTACTCGAGGTGTTGGCCATGGCACCCGGGACTCCCTCCGGCTGCACGCAGCTTGTTCAGCCTCGTTCTGCCCAACGGGCTCGGCAGCACCACTTTTGCAGATGTACCCACAGTTCCTCTGTAAGACCGTACGCAGTCCGTCCAACACAACCACACTGGTGGTGCACCCCATCACTCCAGGTCCAAAACAGGCATCCCTCAGTAGAGCCGGACGATGACCCAGTTTCCCAGATCCAAACCTACTACAGCCTGGTCCATCCTGAAACACAGCTCCACAACTTCCTATGACTGCACCCCCAGGGCGAGGCTGCTGTCTGGGCTCCGAGAAACAGAGAGATAGCCTGGGAGCCTGGAGAGAGAGTTTATCCAGCCAGGGAAAGGAGCCTCGGTCAGAGCCACAGCAAAGCAGAGCTGTCCCAGCCTGTGTTTGCAGGAGTGCCTCAGTCAGCAGGCAAGCGAGAGAGGGGGGATGCTGTGAGCGCTGCTGCAGCTTCAGCCAATGCTGAGCCTCGACACAATGCCAGCTTCTATCGTCTGCTGCTGATGCTGTGCATCGCTCTCCCTTTCGCTCTCTCTTTTCCCCTGCCTCTCCCTTCTTTGAAACCTCAGCTCTATCTTTCCCTTACTCACAGTCAGACCACATCTGTACATGAAAATATTTGATTTTATTGCATTCTCTGGGGAATGCATTCAGAAATAAGCAGCCGGCATAACCGCACCCAAATACAATAGTTGTTCTTGTACAGTAAGGGGAGGGAATGTGATGAAGATTAAGGCGTTGACTAAGGAGTAAATGAATGTGTGCTAACTCTAGGATAGATTGTTTCCACAGTCAGGCAAAGAGCAATGTGGCTGAGTGCTTATTTAGTTGAAGTGAGAAACAAGGGGCAACGAAGGGACAATTTCTCCAAGAATCAAATAAGTTCATCATTTACACTTCTCTAAAACATGAATAATGATGACATGGCAGCATATTACGGTTGGATTAATGAAAGCCTTAATAAAGACACAGAGTAAAAACGTCCTCCACCTCAGCCAGACTGCTTGGAAAACTGTTTTCTAAACGGACATGATCCTCCGTAATCTTCTCGATCAAGGGAAAGCTCATCTAAAAAGAGCAGGATTTGAGTCAAACCTACTCTGTGACTTAACATATTCCAATTAAAGTGTGTGCCCACACAAACAGCAGCTGAGTCAGTCAGCCTGTGTTCAAAGACGAATCTGTTTTACTTTAGAAACCTGGAGAGAGAAAAAAAATCTAAACATTTACTGGCCAGTGCTTTTGCTCAAAGCCATCTTTATTTACAAAGCACACCAAGGAAATGTACGGATTTAAGCCTTTTATGCCGAGACGTCACGCAGAGAATAAATTCTAAATAAAAGATTAGCCTCTGGCTGGATGAGAGCATGTCCTTCCTGTTCTACCAAGTGCACAAAACATATTAGAAGTAGGACAGAAAAGGTTGATTAAGCCAAGACCTTCAAGGATGTCAAACTCGGATTCATCCAGATACAATTCAAATCGGCCACACAGTTTACCTAGGGCCAGGAACTTTACCCATAAAACCATGGACATGTTTATACTGACAAGAGTCTGCAGCGCCGTGTCTCATGTCCTGATTGGGGAAAGACAGACAGGGAAACCGGGCACTGTCCATCTCTTGTTTATTTATCAATTTCCCGTCATTCTGAGGCGGCCCTTGTTTCCTGCTGCAGCGGTGGGTCGCATGCTCATAAAGTACCCCAGTACACACACTTACAGGACAGTAGCTGGCAGGGAATCATCCACGGCACCTGGGGTTGTATTGTCACATGCACATATGAGCTACTGAAGTGCATACAGTGAACAGTCTTCCTAGATACTGGGAGGGATTTCATGAACCAGAAAAATAACACTGATGAGAGTTCACCACTGAGAATGAGATTCATACTAAAACATTCATATTTCATTTGATAGGATTTTACAAGCTGAAAATGCATGCGATGTAAAATGTCTAATGCAGAGTGGCTGCGGTCTTTGGGGGCACGGTAATTCCCCAAAGCCATGCAGTGTTCAGTTGACCGGTCAAAGGCTCAAACTCTGTGTGACTGGGGGAGATTTGCTACCACCATTGCAGTAAAAGTCATACTGTGGGGCAATAACATTGATCAGGACACACACACACACACAACCATCTGCAGCATTAGAAGTGCTTCCACAGGGCGCACCAGTGTAGTGTGCTGCTAAACCCCCTCAGCATGTGCGTGTGCTGTGTTAATATTTCAGCAGCACCTGACACACTGAACTACATTCGATTGGGGGGGGTGAGGAGTGCAGCTGAGCCCGGGGTTGATGGAATTCAGATATATGGGTGAGTGAGTGAGTGAGAGTGAGTGAGTGAGTGATGGATGGATGAAGACTTCAAGTATACTCATTGTTCTCTTAGAAATACACCCTCATTTCAACCTCATGGCTTCAACACGCTCTTCCCATCCCCCATGGCCTGCAGTCTACAGCAGGATAGACCGTCAGATGGTGGAGAGAGGGCTTTTAAGCTTAACATATAGAACAGCAAGAAGTAATCTGCTGTGAAATTGCCAAGTCAAACTCTACATTAGGGACTGATAAGAGCAGCCCGCAGAGTGGACTGTGAGGAATGAAAGCTTCATGTCTCCTGCTTGAACTGTTGCTACTGTAAGAGCAGTGATCACATCCCTAAGTAAGGTAAAGGGCAAGAGGATCGTGTACTATAGGGTTATGACAAAGGAATATCAGTGTGACTTCACAGCGTTATCGCTGGCTTGTCGTTCATAGTTATGCAGCACAGCAACTAAAATAGCATGCCCCTAAGCGACACAATACATGGACAGTCCACACACACACACACACACACACACACACACACCTAGTCAAGTAGGTTCTCTTTTGAAAACACTGTCTGTCAACAGTGAGACAGTTATTTTTGAGTGAGAACCATTGCAAATATAAGGTTAACTGGCTAATAATTAATTACTAGAGGACATGGTTTGAAGTGACACAGCTGGTTGGGATAAATCTCACCTTGAGGACACAGATTCATACTGAGGTATGTCTAAAACAATGCTATGACACTCACTAAGTCCCATTATGAATCTATTGCAGGGTAGAAAGACTGCCACCTCTCATAGAAGCCATGGAAGTTCAAGGCCGACATTAGTACTGCAGGCATTGTTTTCATAAAAAAGGATGACCATTATAGGCCTTGGTTCACTCCAGACCTGACTGCCATTGACCAGCACAAAAACATCCTGTGGCGGACTGCAATAGCATCAAATAGTCCCCGCGATATGCAACTGTTCAGGGAAGTCCGGAACCAATACACACAGTCAGTCAGGAAAGCTAAGGCTAGCTTTTTCAAACAGAAATGTGCATCCTGTAGCTCTAACACCCCAAACATTTGGGACACTAAAGTCCATGGAGAATAAGAGCACCTCCACCCAGCTGCCCACTGCACTGAGGCTAGGTGACACGGTCACCACCGATAAAATCCATGATAATCGAACATTTCAATAAGCATTTCTCTACGGCTGGCCATGCTTTCCTCCTGGCTACCCCAACCCCGGCCAACAGCTCTGCACTCCTCGCAGCTACTTCCCGAGCCTCTCCAGCTTCTCCTTCACCCAAATCCAGATGTTCTGAAAGAGCTGCAAAACCTGGACCCAATCAGCTGGGCTAGACAATCTGGACCCTCTCTTTCTAAAATTATCCGCCGCCATTGTTGTAACCCCTATTACCAGTCTGTTCAACCTCTAATTTCGTTCGAGATCCCTAAAGATTGGAAAGCTGCCGCGGTCATCCCCCTCTTCAAAATGGGGTGACACTCTAGACTCAAACTGTTACAGACCAATATCCATCATGCCCTGCCTTTCTAAAGTCTTTGAAAGCCAAGTTAATAAACAGATCACTGACCATTTCGAATCCCACCATACCATCTCCGTTGTGCAATCCGGTTTCCGAGCTGGTCACGGGTGCAAGTCAGCCACACTCAAGGTACTAAACGATATCATAACCGCCATCGATAAAAGACAGTACTGTGCAGCCGTCTTCATCAACCTGGCCAAGGCTTTCGACTCTGTCAATCACCACATTCTTATTGGCAGACTCGATAGCCTTGGTTTCTCAAATGACTGCCTCGCCTGGTTCACCAACTACTTCGCAGATAGAGTTCAGTGTGTAAAATCGGAGGGCCTGTTGTCCGGACCTCTGGCAGTCTATGGGGGTACCACAGGGTTCAATTCTCGGGCCGACTCTTTTCTCTGTATATATCAACGACGTCACTTTTGCTGCGGATGATTCCCTAATCCACCTTGACACAGACGGCACCATTCTGTATACATCTGGCCCTTCTTTGGACACTGTTAACTAACCTCCAAACGAACAAAACCCACTCGTAGCACGCGCTCCAGCAGGTATATCTCACTGGTCATCTCCAAAGCCACCACCTCCTTTGGCCACCTTTCCTTCCAGTTCTCTGCTGCCAGTGACTGGAATGAATTGCAAAAAAAAATCGCTGAAGCTGGAGACTTACATTTCCCTCACTAACTTTAAACATCAGCTATCTGAGCAGCTTACCGAATGCTGCAGCTGTACATAGTTCATCTGTAAATAGCCTTCCCAATCTACCTACCTCATCCCCATATTATTTTTATTTACTTTGCTGCTCTTTTGCACACCATCATCTGCTCATCTATCACTTCAGTGTTAATCTGCTAAATTGTAATTGCTTTGCTACTTTGGCCTATTTATTGCCATACCTCCTCCTGCCATTTTCACTATTATTCTAGAATGTAGAAAATAGTTGTAAATAACAAAATAAAAAACTTGAATGACTAGGTGTGTCCAAACTTTTGATTGCTACTCTAAGTATTCACAACCCTTTGCTATGACACTCCAAATTGAGCTCAGGTGCATCCAACTTTATTTCATCATCCTTGAGATGTCACTACAACTTGATTGGAGTCCACCTGTGGCCAATTCAATTGTTTGGACATAATTTAAAAAGACACTATATAAAAAGGTCTCACAGCTGACTGTGCATGTCAGAGCAGAAACTATACCATGTGAAGTCCACGGAACTGTCTGTAGATCTCTGAGATTGTGATGAAGCATATATCTGGGGAAGGGTATACATTGTTTTTAGTGTGTAGAAAGTTTCCAAAAGCACAGTGGTCTCCACTCTCCATCATTGGGAAATTGAACAATTATGGAACTTCCCAGACTCTGCCTAGAGCTGGCTGTCTTACCAAACTGAGCAACTTGTCGAGAAGAACCTTGGTCAGGGAGGTGACCAAGAACCCAATGATCACTTTGACAGAACTACAGAGTTCCTTGGCTGAGATGGGAGAACCTGCCAGAAGGCAGGGCCTGGGAGACTGGTATGGATAAAGGGAACAATAAGTCGAGCCAAATACAGGCAAATCCTTGATGAGAACCTGCTTCAGAGTGCAAACGACAGATTGGGGTGAAGATTTACGTTCCAATTGAATAGTGACCACAAGCATAAGCCAAAGCAATGCTGGAATGGCTTCAGAACAAGAATGTGAATGTCCTTGAGTGGCCCAGCCAAAGCCCAGACTTGATCCCATTGAGAATCTGTGGAAAGACTTAAAGATTGTTGTTCACAGCCACTAATTTAACAGAGCTTGAGAAAATCTGCAAGGAAAAATGGTAGAAAATCCCTAAATCCAGATATGCAAAGCTGCTACAGACATACCCAAGACGACTCAAATGTGTAATCGCCACCAAAGGTTAATCTACAAAGTATTAACTAAGTGGTGTGAATACTTATGTAAAAATAGATATTTCTGTATTTCATTTCTCAATAAATTTGCACAAATCTAAAAACATGTTTTCACTTTGTAATTATGGGGTATTGTGGGTAGAAGGGTGAGAATTATCTTGTTTGTTTTCTTTGAATCCATTTTGAATTCAGGCTGTAACAAGAAAATGTTGAATAAGTCAAGGGGTATTAATACTTTCTGTAGGTACTGATTCATTGTCAGACATTTCTCAATTTCAAAGTTTATTCCATAGCCAACAACAACATTTATGCCTGTGTCACAATTGAGGTCGACCTCTATAATACCATTTCTCAGAGTGGTCCATAAAACCTAACCAACTGTTAGAGAAAGCAGCCTTTTGCAACACAGTTCATCCTACTGTCATTTTGGAGGCTTGTTATCAGGGAATAGTTCTCTTAGCAATGCAGTGCAGAAATCCTCAATGCCTACGCAGGAGGTACAGTCCATGAGCACTGCTGGGTGTCTGCAATCCCACTCCACCCCTCATCACCAACCAATCACATGATCAAGAGTTGGAAGTCTCCGAGAGGGTTACCCCATAGAACAAACAGCTAATGATAAACCGGTACCGATAGTGCTGCAGCAGCAGTGCTGAGGAGAAACCAGACTGTGTGTGTGTGTGTGTGTGTGTGTGTGTGTGTGTGTGTGTGTGTGTGTGTGTGTGTGTGTGTGTGTGTGTGTGTGTGTGTACAGTACTGGGTTTGTTGTTATTTTCTGTGTTGTGCTAATGATGAATAATTCAGGCCATGCTGGGTGGTGAAGACTGCTGAGTCACAGGGATCAGCTGTGTTTCTCCTGCTTCACTCCACTCCTCCTCAGCAGGCTGCAGCACCGTAAGAACCTCTCCTCTGGACAACAAACAAACCACTGGGCCAGGATGTGGAGGGTAAACTCAGTGCCCCCCTCCCCACCCACCCACACAGTCCCTAACCACTCAATAACCTCAATAACATTGTGACCTACAAGCAGAAAATCCACAATCATCAGCCTCAGCAGAAAATCTGTCTTCTGTATGGACGCATTGTGGAATGAGACTATTCTGTACAGCAGTAGTTAACTAGACCAAGAGGAGCACTACTCCCTATACAGCAGTGATAGTACCATTGCAGGGTCAGCTATGGGAAATCGGAGTTGAAGCTTCTAAGCGCAAATCGGCTTAATGTATGCCATGGCAGAAGAAGAAGGCGGTTGTGTGTGTGGATGTTGGAGTGTAAACATCCTGTATTAGGGCATGGAAGCTGTACCCGGCCCACGCAGAATCTGGACACAGCTGCCTGCTGCTGGCTTCTAGATAAGCACGGTCTGTCTGGGACTCAGCTGCACTGATGTACATGGCTGGATTACTGCTGCTGGTACTACAGCCAAACTGCAGCTCTTCTCACAAGTCTGTTTCGTTTGTCCTCCACACTGATTACATCCCCCTCCCACCCGGTGTGTTTTGAAAGTTGGTGGCACGCAAACTCAGATTGATACCAACTGCTCAATCATACTTTTGTAGATGACTGGTGAATTCCCTGATTGGTGTTTACTGCTGTTTTCACATCAATATGAAGAGAGTCAGTGACATCGGCTGGGAACACTGCTGGACAGTTCTTCCCATCCGTCTATGGATTATACCATGTGACCGGAGGCTGCAGGACACACATCTCAGGGGCCAGCTCATCTGCTGCAGCCAGCTTAGGGCTGACATGGTACACACAGTGTCTAAAGATCTGAGGGCTGGACATAAAGGAAGGGGATCCAAGATGATAGACATTTAATATCCTACCAATAGAGTTTAATTCCTACTCAGATACACAGTGCATTTTGAGAGTATTCAGACCCCTTGACTTTTTCCACATTTTGTTATGTTACAGCCTTATTCTAAAATGGATCCCCCCCATCAATCTACCCACAATACCACATAATGACAAAGCAAAAACAGGTTTGTAGTAGAATTGTTATAAAAAATATAAAAAACTGAAATATCATATTTACATAAGTGTTCAGATCCTTTACTCAGTACTTTGTTGAAGCACCTTTGGAAGCGATTACAGCCTCGAGTTTTCTGGGGAATGACACTACAAGCGTGGCACACTTGTATTTGGGGGTTTCTCCCATTCTTCTCTGCAGATCCTCTCAAGCTCTGTCAGGTTGGATGGGGAGTGTCGCTGGACAGCTATTTTCAGGTCTCTCCAGAGATGTTAGATTGGGTTCAAGTCCGGGCTCTGGCTGGGCCACTCAAGGACATTCAGATACTTGTCCCGAAGCCACTCCTGCATTGTCTTGGCTGTGTGCTTAGCGTCGTTGTCCTGTTGGAACATGAACCTTGGCCCCAGTCGGAGGTCCTGAGCTCTCTGGAGCAGGTTTTCGTCAAGGATCTCTCTCTGTACTTTACTCACTTCATCTTTCCCTCGATCCTGACTAGTTTCCCAGTCCTTGCCGCTGAAAAACAGTTCTCTGTGACACTTGTCGCTTGGCATTCAGGCCAAAGAGTTCAATCTTCATTTCATCAAACCAGAGAAATGTGTTTCTCATGGTCAGAGAGTCCTTTAGAGACCTTTTGGCAAACTCCAAGCAGACACTCATGCCTTTTACTGAGGAGTGGCTTCCGTCTGGCTACTCTACCATAAAGGCCTGATTGGTGGAGTGCTGCAGAGATGGTTGTCCTTCTGGAAGGTTCTCCCATCTCCACAGAAGAATTCTAGATCTCTGTCAGAGAGCGACCATTGGGTTCTTGGTCACCTCTCTGACCAAAGCCCTTCTCCCCCGATTGCTCAGTTTGGCCAGGCGGACAGCTTTAGGAAGAGTCTTGGTGGTTCCAAACTTCTTAAATGGAATAATGGAGGCCACTGTGTTCTTAGGGATCTTCAATGCTGCAGAAATGTTTTGGTGCCCTTCCCCAGATCGGTGCCTCGACACAATCCTGTCTCGGAGCTCTACGGACACTTCCTTCGACCTCATGGCTTAGTTTTTGCTCTGACATGCACTGTCAACTGTGGGACCTTTATATAGACAGGTGTGTGCCTTTCCAAATAATGTCCAATCAATTGTATTTACCACAGGTGGACTCCAATCAAGTTTTAAAAACATCAAGGATGATCAATTTCATATCTTATAGCAAAGGGTTTGAATACTTAGGTAACTTTTTTTTTTTAATAAGTCAGCAACAACTTCTACAAAACTGTTTTCACTTTGTCATTATGAGATATTGTGTGTAGATTGAAGAGGGTTTTTATTTATTTAAATACATTTTAGAATAAAGCTGTAAGGTACAAAATGTGGAAAAAGTCAAGAGGTCTGAATCATTTCCAAATGCACTGTACATGGTTACCATGATGACACTGCGGCTAGACCGTGTAGTAGTAGCAGTTATATGTAACCAAGACTGCCCTGGTGTCACACAGTATGGATTCATAATACCATGCTGACTTGCTCAATTAATAAATGCTCCATCTGAACCCCTTAGAGACTTGAGGTCAGGAATCCCTGTGATCAATGAGCAGTGGTTGTTACCAGAACCCTTTATCTCTTCCACTTGGGGACACGGACACTGTACTCCACATCTGGTGACTGTGGACAGTGTCACTGTCCTGCAATAGCCTCTAACGGTGTCACCCTCCTCCTGAGGTATTATGTCATAGAAGTGTAATGTCAAGCTGTGAGAGCAGAGCGGGTGGGGTCTAATTAAAAACATCAAAGGCTGAACATGTGGACACAGAAGGGTCAGCTGGAGTCCCCCCGCCCCATAGCGGGGAGATGGAACGTCCCATCGTGTACACTACATTACACAGCCCCATGAAGTCTCTGGATTAGAGGAGTGGAGGGGGCGGGGAGTCATGAGGAGTTGGCATCTCATCTGAGGAGTGTCCAAGTCAGGGGTCAGGTCCACAGCTGGCAGTGTTTCTATGCCCTGGGTCGGCTAGGAGCTCTGCGGGGGGAGTGTGTGTGTGTGTTTAACGGGCCGATATATAGAAGTGGACAACAGTGACATCACCATGGCGTCCAACAGAGCAGGTAAGATAACACAGCGCTGCTCCCAGCTGGGTCTCTTTGGGGAGGTGGAGAGGGAAGCGGCTGTTTCCTTCTGATGTGTAAACCTTATCACAACAAAGCTACTCTCTTTGCCTACTTTCCTTCAGACTGACTTAAACCTCCTGAACGTTTGTCACTTGAATGTTAACCTCCTGGAGAGTTCACTCGCACTAACGGGAAGTAGAGTGAAGGTTCATTCTTCCAACGTGCCTTTTCCTGGTCAAAGGGTGTCTAAAGTGAGACAAAGTTCAGAACCATGATAGACAGTTACAAGAGACGGGGAGGCTGAAGGGAGGGATTACAGTTGTGCATACGTACTGTCAGAAGGGAGAGGGAACGGGGCTGGAATTCCATGGTAACGGAATTAAGCTTTAAAATGTGTGCCAAATAAAAACCATTGATTTCAAAAGTTTAACAAACCATACGACTCTATGCACAAGGACTACTTTGAACAAGTTAGAGACAATTTCACAAAAACACATTTACTAGAAGAATGGTGCAGATGGAAAATCTCTAGTTTTTTAATGCCAAGCGTTCCTCTGAGATGCTGGCCCATGTCGACTTCAATAATTCCCACAGCTGGCTGGATGTCCTTTAGGTGGTGGACCATCCTTGATACACATAGGAAACTGTCGAGCGTGAAAAACCCGACACAAACCGGTGAGCCTTGCACCTACTACTATACCCTATTTCAAGGCACTTCAATCTTTTGCCTAGTCTATTCAACCTCTGAATGGCACACATACACAATCCATGTCGTAATTGTCTCAAGGCTTAAAATCCTTCTTTAACCTGTCTCCTCCCCTTCATTCTACACTGATTGAAGTGGATTTAACAAGTGATATCAATAAGGGATCATAGCTTTCACCTGGTCAGTCTGTCAGGGAAAGAGCAGGTGTTTATAATGTTTTGTACACTCAGTGCATTTCTTATAGCTTTTAAGACCTTTTTTGGTAGATGTCATCAAAGACCCCTTTTTCCATCTGTTTGACCAGAAATCAAAGCCTTTGAATATTCCACATTTCGACGACGGAAATTGTTTGAAAAAAATGTATTTAAGCCTTAACAAAAAAATAAATACTCTTGGCTTTCATTTGATATCCAATTTGATATGCTCATACAAACTACACATGTTGGTGCTCATGGGTCATTTTAGACAGAAGTGCCCACAAGCCAAATGCTACACATTTCAGATGCCAATGCATGAGTTCACGTTACAGGCCAAAAAATACCTCCCTACTACTACGGACCGCACATGATTGAGTGCACAACAGGCTGCAAATACTACAGAGCGCTGGGAGTCTGGTTTGCACACTATATAAACTCTACTCGATCTTTCCTCTCTACTGACCCAGGATTATAGGCCCAGCCTGAAAGCATACTCCCATTGGCCTACACAAACTAAACTCTAGTCTCTCTTTTCACCTGCGACTGAGGTTAGCCTGTCCCTCTCCAAAATGGCACCGCAGCACAAATAAAAGGGGCCACATCCTCTTCCTCTTCCACTCAGTATTTTGGGATGGTTTATTTATCCCTGGAGAAGAAACCGACCCATTTTCCTGAGGGGCTTGGGCCCTGCTTCCTTTACTTTGTAGTGCTGCCACTGGGTGAGGCATAACTAACTTGGCCCGTTGTAGAAAAACATGCACTAACACAAATGTGGACGAACAGACCTGCGCACACACACCTTTTTTCCCCCACACAAGCCTATTGATTGTCAAGTGTACAGAATACAGGAAGACACATAGGCTACATCTCGGTCTTTTGAAGTATCCCCTTTGCATCCCAATGACTTACTTAATTCAGTCCTAAGCCCCCCTGGGACACAGATAAAGATTGCTGGGGAGCCTCTACAGTAGATATTTCACATCATCCGCCTATGCCCCCTCCTCTCTGCAGTTCCCACTGCAGCACCAGCGTTGGCAGTCTGAAGCAGTGCCAACCCCCATGCCCATGGGCCTGCTGTCAATGCCTTGTCACCCGGAGCCAGCTTGAGTTGGCACAGAAAAAAAACGTTAAAAATTTGTCAAGTAGTGCTGTGGAGTGAAGATGCGCTCCCAGGATTAGGAATGAGGATCAAGCTGTCATATGGGTTGATATTGGTGGAACTAACGCTTAGATGACATCGGCTCCATTGCTATTCTGTCTGCATTGCCTTAAGGCAGTAGCCTAGTAAAACTATATTTCAGATTATTATCTCATGTATATGATTTCAACAACTCCATGGTACTTTCCAATATTCCACTGCTCATCTTATTCTGTTCTGTTAAGTCAACACACCGTAAAATCTAACACAATCTTACATTTCTACCCTTGTGTTTTTGTGAAAATGTTCCCATAAAAAGATGAGCCATTGAAGTTCAACTGCTCCTCCTTCCATCACAAGCAGAAAGGTTATGGCGGCACAGGAAGATATCACTACCAATGCAGCTACTGCCACCTAAAGGCAACTGATCCTACTTCACCTCACACAACCATCCTCTTGTTTAGAAATGTTCACTAATACATTATTTTCATCACGCAAAAATACATTTGCATAGGTTTGTGTTCAAGCTCGTACTGCAAGCCATCTGGTTCCAATTAGACCTGAAAACACACAAACAGTCTTGATTCACCATGCTCTACTCTGCCAAAGTTATGATGTAATTGCTAAGGTCCTCTCCAGATAGTGAGTCATAATTGAGTATTGTGTTTTGGATATAAAAACTGCTTTTAAAAGACCATATTCATTTTTGCTCTGTAAGCATAAAGCTGTAGTCAAGCTCTTTGATGTGCAATGTTCTTATTATTTGTATAGTCTAGTCACTAAGCTTCTAACATTGTTCAGTCATCCCTACTTACAGAACGAGCCTGTGTTCGAGTAAGCGTGAGTGGTGTCATCACTGTCACTGTCCCTCCATGTCCCCACCAATGACGGTGCAAGACAAGTCACAGCCCGACCTGCCGGGCAACACTTGGCCGTCTTCACCAGTCACAGAGCTGACCAACTGTACCCCGAGCGTCAATCAACACACTGCAGTCATTGTTTATAGCTTACAACTCGGCCCTGGACAGCAGGTCAGTGAGAAAACAATCAGTACTCACACTGGGAGGACTTTCTGACCGCAGGCAGAGGGAGTACAGTGCAGTTAAGGCGGACCCAGTTCCTGGAATTCCAGCTTATATGACTTACTCGGCCTAGAACCACATCTAAGTCCACAAACATGACCATTACAGCAGACGGCCTGAGGGAACCAAATACCTACTGATAACATTATGATACCCACAATGTCTAAGCAAAGCTAAACATGACTACTCATTCAATTATTTTTGCGACACAAACATGGCTTTCACAGAGTAGCTGTGACTGTAAAAACCTGCTTCCCATTTGACAAGAGGCTACAGAAACCACAAATCAATCATTGACCTATAAGGGTTAAACAAACAGACTTGCCAAACAGAGGGGTTGAGGGAAAACCATGTGCTTTATGTGGGAAAGACATGGCTTTTCCTCCAACCAGACGCAGTATTTGGTCCACATGTACAGCGCACAGGGCTTAGGTGTGGGGTCTTTTCAAGACAGCGGTGAGGGTCTTATAAAAAGGGACGGTACACAACATGCAGTCACCCAGCTGGAGGAGGAGAGATCAGCAAACAAGCCCACTTGTCTGGCCCAGGGGTCACCTCTGTGAGAAAGGATATGACTGACCACATACTGTACATGACTCCTCATTGACAGCGACTGTGGTCCAGTGGTAACCCTCCGGGCATGGCGGCTCCACGGACATGTACGACTCTCCACCATAGACTGGGGCTCAATCTCTGTGTGCTCCCAAACCTCCTCGCCGACAGTACATTCGGAAAGTAGGAAGGTGGAAGGTGAACCTTTGCCCCAGTTTGAGGTCCTGAGCAGGGTTTCATCAAGGATCTCTGTACTTTGCTCTGTTTATCTTTCCCTCGTCTAGTCTTTTAGTCCCTGTAGCTACCTCTGAAAAACATCCCCACAGCATGATGCTGCCACCACCATGCTTCACCATAGCGATGGTGCCAGGTTTTCCTCCAGATGTGAAGCTTGGCATTCAGGCCAAAGAGTTCAATCTTGGTTTCATCAGACCAGAGAATCTTGTTTTTCATGGTCAGAGTATTTAGGTGCCTTTTAGCAAACTCCAAGTGGGCTGTCATGTGCCTTTTACTGAGGAGTGGCTTCCCTCTGGCCACTCTTCCATAATGGCCTGATTGGTGGAGTGCTGCAGAGGCGGTTGTCCTTCTGGAAGGTTCTCCCATCTTCACAGACAAACTCTGGAGGTCTGTCAGAGTGACCATCGGGTTCTTGGTAAGCTCGCTGACCAAGGCCCTTCTCCCCCAATTGCTCCGTTTGGCCAGGCGGCCAGCTCTAGAACGAGTCTTGATGGTTCCAAACTTCTTCCATTTAAGAATGATGGAGGCCACTGTGTTCTTGGGGACCTTCAATGCTGCAGACATGTTTTGGTACTCTTTCCCAGATCTGTGCCTCGACACAACCCTGTCTCTGAGCTCTATGGACAATTCCTTCAACCTCATGGCTTGGTTTTTGCTCTGACATGCACTGTCAACTATGGGACCTGATATAGACAGGTGTGTGTCGTTCCAAATCATGTCCAATCAATGGAATTTACCACAGGTACCGAGCTTCACCGTAATGCACCAGAGCTCAATTTTGAGTCTCATAGCAAAGGGTCTGAATACTTATGTTTTTTTTGTTTTTTTTTTAAATTAGGTGAGTCAGGTAAGAACAAATTCTTATTTACAATGACGGCCTACCGGGGAACAGTGGGTTAACTGCCTTATTCAGGGGCAGAACGACAGATTTTCGGGGATTCGATCCAGCAACCTTTCGGTTACTGGCCCATAGCTCTAACCACCAGGCTACCTGCCACCCCAAATAAGGTATTTCTGTTTTTGCTTTGTCATTATGGGATAGTGTGTAGATTGATGAGGAAAATAGGATATTAAAAACATTTTAGAATAAGGCTGTAATGTAACAAATTCCTACTTTCTAATAAGTATGTCTGTCAATAAAAGCATTCAAATACATTGATAGTCTCAGAATGGTGTTATGTAGTGTCCTACAGTAAGTTAATGGGTTGCTTATGAGATCAACAATTGAATGGACATTGGACAAGCCTTGCAGTATTATTGACTTGGTGTGGAAGGAGCAGCCAGTTGTAATGCACTAATGCATCAAAGTGAATAGAATTGTACAACAACTTGATGTTATTTATGCATATGCCTGTGTGCAGACAAAGGCATCGGAATATATCGAAACATATTGTAAACATAATAAAATGACAGACTCCTAAAATGTATCTAAAGGAGTCTAGAATTCAAAAAACACGGCATTTATTACAGAGTTAACCATTAATAACAATGGGATTCATTTGAAAATTAACCATGCAAAAATCAGTGGTTAAACCTTTTTCCTTTTGGAAACCAGTCTTCCAGTTGAGGCAGCTAAGAAAGGAGATGCTTACTGAGAAGAGCATGGGAAATCCCCACATAAGTGAAGTCATTAAGAGATTAACTTGCTGTCCCAACAGATGGTACAGTATGTAACAAGATTCCCTGAAAAATAGTTACTCCGAGTAGATTAAAAATACAGATCACTTCCTTCAATTGGCATATGTCATTTGAGATGCTTAAGCTTAGCATTGCCACACACCAACATAGCGTACTGTACAGTGTGTAACATGAGATATGCGATGGGCGGAGGGAGAGAAAGAAGGAAGAATGTCAGGAAGCGATCGTCACCCAGCTGGGGCATGCTGGGAGGAAGGTGCAGAGTGTCCGAGTCGCAGCGGGAGGGGACTCTAATCTTTAGAGCCCCCAGTGACAACCAGCATGGGACAGAACTCACTGGGCTGGGAAAGAAATGCCCCTGAGACAGTGAGTGAGCGAGAACCTGATAGCTAGGGGATCAAAGCTGTTCCTCATTCATCAATAGTCTATTTTTAAACCGATAGAGGGCTATAGGAAAACCCATCCTTTCACGTGTGCTTATTGAACACAGTGGGGTCCGGAATTAGTGATAAAGACGAGCAAAAAAAAAAAAAAGACTGAAATAAATACAAATACTGAACGCAACAACAAAAATTGTAATATTTTATACTAATACAATTGCTCAGAGAAAGATATTCTGTTTAAGAAGTAACAAAATATATTTTTTTAAAGGGTCAAAATTATTATTGGATCACTTGTTTTCAATACACCAGCACCCTCCCCCTGCGAGGATAACGACACAGCCTTTTTTCTAAAATGTTTTATGAGATTGGAAAACACATTGGGAGGGATCTTAGACCCATCCTCCATACACAATCTTTCCAAACCTGTGGTTTGAATTGACGAGGGCCGTCCATAAGCACAGATGAAGGACATGAAGGATCTGGTCATTTTTTTGAGCATACAATACAGCTCAGTATTTGTATTATACAGTCTTTGTTGCTCATCTTTATCAAGGGTGTCAATCATTTCAGACCCCACTGTATATTCCCGTACGTGTTCCTTACCACATTATACCCTGTGTAATTAAAGCATAAAGATCCTAATTTAAAAAGGATCACAGATAATGGTTTGTGACAGATGTCTTATGATAGGGAGGTGAAGGAGCAGCAGGGAAGGGCAAGGAAGTGGTTTGGATCCTCAGCTTTATCTTCTGTAATCAGTGGAAAACCTACTGAGCCTTGCTTCAGCACCCTGTTGACATTCAGAATGCCATGCATCCTTCCACCTGCACTGCTGTTGCTGTAACACTGAGAACCTTAAGCCTCTCTGATGAGCTGTGGACTGACACTGTAGGGTTGGCATACACACGAAGGTGACTGGACGCTGGACAGAAAACCTTGTGCATTCTGAGCTTTAGCAGAGGCAAAGAAATGCTGTCAGCATCCAGGTTAAATAAAAATAAAAAATTGATCTGGGTTAGCGTTTAGTTCTGTTGTAATGGATGGTGCTAAAACTGCAGGCGGTGCCTTTACGACTGCCTCCCTGGCCGGCTGGAAATTGGCAGGGACACTGGCTCGGTTTACAATGGCAGAGAGGTGGCACACAGCCCTCCTCCTGACATGGCAGTGTGAGATGGCTGCAGCCCGGTAGGGCTGAGGGTGAAGGTGGGGGTGGTGCCCCCTTGGAACCTCCCACCCTTCCTGACAGAGGAAACACATGTTCTGGCATCCCTGTTTTAGAAAGTCTGGGACAGTCAATATTGAACTGCATAGTTTCGTCTCATGGCCTGTCTGTGACTTGAATAGGCCACATTCTGCACACTGTCTCACCAGTCAGACCCAGTGTACAGTGCCTTCGGAAAGTATTCAGATCCATTGACTTTAACATTTTGTTACATTTAAAAAAAACAACATTTTTAAGTAATCCTCAGCTATCTACGCACAATACTCCATAATGACAAAGCAACAACAGAAATACCAAATTTACATAAGTCTTCAGACCATTTGCTATGAGACTCGAAATTGAGCTCAGGTGCATTCTGTTTCCAATGATCATCCTTGAGATGTTTCTACAACTTGATTGGAGTCCACCTATGGCCAATTCAATTGATTTGGAAACGCACACACCTATCTATGTAAGAACCAACAGTTGACAGTGCATGTCAGAGAAAAAAAAACCAAGCCACAAGTTCGAAGGAATTTTCCGTAGAGCTCAGAGACAGGATTGTGTCGAGGTACAGATCTGGAGAAGGGTACCAAAACATTTCTGCAGCATTGAAGGTCTACAAGAAGACAGTGACCTCCATCATTCTTAAATGGGAGAAGTTTGGAACCACAAAGACTCTCCCGAGAGCTGGCAGCCCGGCCAAACTGAGCAATCAGGGGAGAAGGGCATTGGTCAGGGAGGTTACAGAGAACCCGATGGTCACTCTGACAGAGATCTAGAGTTCTGTGAAGATGAGAGAACCTTCCAGAAGGACAACCATCTCTGCAGTACTCCACCAATCAGGCCTTTATGGTAGTGGCCAGAGGGAAACCACTCCTCACTAAAAGGCACGTGACAGCCCGCTTGGAGTTTGCTAAAAGGCACTTAAATACTCTCTGACCATGAGAAACAAGAGTCTCTGGTCTGATGAAACCAAGATTGAACTCTTTGGCCTGAATGCCAAGCGTCACGTCTGGAGGAAACCTGGCACCATCCCTACGGTGAAGCACGGTGGTGTTAGTATCATGCTGCGGGGATGTTTTTCAGAGGCAGGGACTGGGAGACGAGGCAGGATCAAGTGAAAAGATGAACGGAGCACAGTACAGAGGGATCCTTAATGAAAACCTGCTCCAGGACCTCAGACTGGGAGCGAAGGTTCACCTTTCAATAGGACAACGACCCTTCGCACACAGCCAAGACAACGCAGAAGTGGCTTCGGAACAAGTGTCTGAATATCCTTGAATGGCCCAGCCAGAGGCTGGACTTGAATCCAATCGAACATCTCTGGAGAAACCTGAAAAAGCTGTGCAGCAACACTCCACATCCTACCTGACAGAGCTTGAAAGGATCTGCAGAGAAAAATGGGAGAAACTCCCCAAATACAGGTTTGTCAAGCTTTTAGCATCATACCCAAGAACACTCGAGGCTGTAATCGCTGCAAAAGGTGCTTCAACAAAAGTACTGAGTAAAGGACCTGAATACTTATGTAAATGTGATATTTCCATTTTTTTTTATTATACATTTGCAAAAGTGTCTAAAAACCTCTCTCATTATGGGGTATTGTGAGGATTGATGAGGGGGAAAAAAATAATGTAATCAATTTTAGAATAGGGCTGTAATGTAACAAAATGTGGAAAAAGTCAAAGGGATCTGAATACTTTCCGAAGGCACTGTATGTATAGCACACAATGCAGCAACCCAAGCTTTTTAGTGAACTTTCAGCTGATGCACTTATTACTGGGATTAGGAAAGCTGCAATAGAGCTTTAAAACTGTGTGACTGGTTGCTATGGCAGCTGAGGTTGACTGTGGTCACACAGGGGGAGAACAAGAAAGGGCTTCTTCAGGGTTGGTGGTTGGTTGGACCGTCATTAAATCATGATCACCTGTCCTCAGGAACAGGGAGACATCCAATAGCCAAAATAACACTTTAAATGATTAACTAATAGCTTAGTGAGAGGGGGGTGGTATGACACAGGTCACGCCCCTGTAACAGTGACTAGAAACACTAAGAAGAGCTTTAGGAGGTCAGAGCTACTGAGCTCTTTATACTCCATCTTCCTGCAGGGCCACGCTGGTCAGAACAGACAGCGGTGGTGTGATGCGGCACGCTTCTGACACTCCCTTTTAGGGCTTGTAGGTTTTAGCCCCACATACGCTGGGACGTAAACAAAGCAGTGTCTGAGATCACCCTCGAGTCCTCGATCACAAACAAGGCTGATTGGGAGCAGGCCCCAAGGCTTACATACACATCACGTCCGGGCTTTATTTACACGGTCCCGTCGCAGCAGCAAAGTGCAAAGCCCAGTGCAATCCTGCTTCCTTATGATAAGTCCCTGTAAAACAAACGAGGAGCAAACAAAAACAACTCCTCAAGTAGAGTCCTCATTCCACTGTATACACAGCCTGGGACGGAGAAACCAAATACTGTCACATGGGAATATGATTTCCTGATTTCCTTGGTTTATGTCAATTGTTTTTTTGTCGCCTTTTGACTTTAATTTTCAATGTGTCAGCTGATGTAACGGACCACACGCATCAATGATCATACCTGACACTGGCACTGCAAAAACACAGTCATTTGTATGTAGGCTAAGCTATATTGTGGGAGAGTGTGAGGGTACAGCACAATAGGCTTGTGTCAGGTTTCCAAAACAACAGTTCAGTCTTTCAAGTACATTAGCCTCGACTGGGACACCACTTATCATAATTCCTCTATGATTGAAAGGTTCTTAAATATTAGCATTTTGCCTGAGCACAATAAAGAGAAGGATGAAACACCCACAACTCAAGTGTAACTTTTCCATTCCAGATCAGAACTCCAAACAGCTTTACAGGCTATAAAACATTACCACCAACCCCCAACCCACACACAATCCAAATAGCAGGCCAGGCAAACTGAACACAAACCCTGCCCATCCCCACCCGGTCTCTGAGAACAGCCCCCACCCTTGTGGGCCAGGCCTCTCCTCCTCCCTCCCTGGGCTACAGTTTCAGACTTAGGAATTCCAACTATGCAGCCAGCCTGATGAAAAGTAATTAAAGTTGATCCCCACTGGCTATGCAGACAGGTACCATACAGATACAGCCAGTGCAGTGCACAGAGCCATACGTGTGCTAGGCTAATGACAAAGAGCTTCTCAATCCCATTTAATCAAACTGGCACCAGGTAACATGGGAGGGGATATGATCAGAGACTGTGGCGACCCATCATTCAGGGCAGGTGTGGCAGTGCCCCTTGGGTGCTGCCATAGAGTTACATTAGAAGTGCCCATCCAAGAAGGCTCAAGGTCATTGGCCACATATAAAATGTTGTCAAATCAGGTTATATGTACAGTAGCTTTGATTGAACTGATCATGTCAACATCTTAGCTAGCTGTTGTCGACATCTGCTGGAAAATCCTTTTTAATCCTTGTCGAAATAATGAAGAGAAATCATATATAAAACGTATCGGTGCTCATCGGCCATTGAGCAAACATTACACAACAAGTTGGAAATCGCAAATTTGACAATGAGTGGTTTGGAAGCAATCAGTGACAGTGGCTAACTGCAAGCATTGCAAAGCAATCACTAGCCTGCTACTCAGTGGAGTGGCTGTGTGGTCCCAAATCTGGAATTAAGGGGATCTTTTCCAAGTTTGACACAATAAATATTCAACATTGGCCATGCTGTCAATGAAGCATGATTTGTGCCGTGCTCAAACCAAATAATCTCGGAACAGCCGAAAACTTGACTGCGTTCGGGAATAAACAAGCTGCGACTGGGAAAATAAGTTTTGAAAGGTCATCCAACTCAGAATTGTAAATCCATCCGGCATCTTTCTAGTGCTACGACCCGAAAATCAATGACGTCATCATTAACTTTTTCCCAGTTGTTTTGAAAGCACCATAAATCCAGAGAATACCAGACTTCAATCACAAAATTTGCCCACGAAGGATCGCCGCGCCACATTCCTGTTCAAGTGAGCACAACAAGGTTAAGTCCAAAAATGTATTGTATGCTGCTGCATAAATTATGAAATATGCCAGTGAGATATGTAGAATGTAGCTAAGAAAGTAATACTAAGTGTATGTTGTGTAGTAAGATGTTAGAAGCCCATGTGTCTCACCCTAATAATGTGGTATATTTTCGCCTCTTAATTTCACCTACTGTTCTGACTTGGTGGTGCACATGTAGCCTATAACCTGTTTTAGAGAAATGTAATCATTGAATATTGTAGGAGCTTTCATTTCTGCATTTATATGGCCCCTTTATTTATCCTACAGTTCTGACTTGTTGTACAGGGAGAACACCGTAAGAAAAGCCCATGTTCTGATTTCTGTCGCTGCACATTTCAAAAGTGCTAAACAAATAGCTATATTGACTGCGTCCATCCTAACTTGCTCATTAATGTCTTAATGGAAATTATGGATGAACTCTTATCCGCTTGTCGTCCCCTTATGCCATAGTTTGTACATCTCAATTGTCAGTAGAAACCCCATTTGTTTAAGCAAGTCAGCCGTATCAGCTACGTTTTTAAAAGGCAGTAAATGAGGCTAAATCAACTGTTTCACTGCCAATCAAGGCTCTGCTGATAGCCAGGTGTAGCAGTGGTAAGATGTTGGGACTGCTGTTGGGACTCTGCTGTTGGGACAGCTTTATGTAGGCCGTTTGTGGGCAACGTTTGTCAACGTTATAGTGCAAATAATGTATTGTTTAGTGGCTTTGCTGACATGCATCCCACTTTTTAACATTTTTTTTACCCCACCAAGATGTACATGCTAAAATGGCCACTGATCAGAGACATGGCCTTAATCTCGATTTAAGGTTTTATGATTTGAATACAAAACACATCTAAACATGCCTGTTGATAACAAAGCATAGATCCAATGGGACGAACTAAATACAATGACTGCAGTAGCAGATCCAGATAAGATACAGACAACTGGCACTGGAACACAAACAGACTAAGGGGGAAAATTCCAGAAGAACAATAAAGTTTTACAAACTTTCACTTTCATCTTGTAGACAGACTCCAGTGGCAGAGAACTGGAATTTTAAGTAGATCTCCTAACACACCACAGCATTCCTTCAAAATCAGAAGTCAAATATACTGTACCAGAACACTTTTCCCTATATGAGTCAATAGTAAAAGACTCTTTAATCTTTGAATTAAAAAAAAACACATTAGGTTTAAAATGTGTGTTATCAAATTGAACATCGACTATAAAAGGGATTTATTGATGATTTCAAAGTGTAAAGGGGGGGGTACTGGAAGTGGTTCAAAAATGGAGAAAAGGCCAAGTAGAGGAGTAAAGAAAACAGATGAGAGAAAGCTTGGCTTCAATTTCACCCTTCAGAGGCACCGGTCGATTCCCACAATTACAACGTTAAGGTAGTTAGTAGAGGGGGGTAAAGGGAGAGAAGCAATACTTTTATAGACAAATCAAGGGGCCTAAACGAAACAAAATAAACAACCTTTTAAATGAAATGTTTTCTCCATCAGTAAGTGAGATCCGTCTAGATTACACAATACTTCCCACACTTTACCTCCATGCAGTAAACACGGACTGGTCTCCACTCTCTGCTAGGTCCTGCACAGTTGGACGTAATGCTTGACATAATCCCCAGAGTTTAATCTACAAACTAGGAGGAGGAGGAGAGGCACAGCGCTGATCGTGCCCATAAAGGTTTTATGCTGGACCAACTTCATCTGCTGGTTATTGGAACATGGCCATGCACTCACAAGCCAGTGGATCAGCCCTGTGTGTGCGTGTGTGTGTGTCCAAGCACAGCTATAGACTTCCTCTGATTCACTTCCTGTAGAAGGGCTGGGAGGGACATGTGAGGGCCTGCCGTCTTTCCCCTTAATGACCGCATTAATATGGCTACTACCTCCAAGCTGCTTAGGGCTAATGGAGACATACTCATGTCCTTTCTTTAGAAATGAGCAAGAGTCTCAGGAATTACTGGGAGCTTTCTCAACATATGACGGGCACACCCTAAAGACAGAGGTATGTGAGATGAGGTTGAATATCTCTTCAAAAACTAAAGCGTCTGTGGGAAGATACTTCCCGGCGTCTGGTGAATATGTGGTTTATGGGGCTTCCCTCCAGGGGCTGAGGGGATGACATGACATGGTACCGTTCCATATTCCTCCTGGCTCCAGCCTGCCTGTCACTACGTCTCCACTTCAGTCACACAACAGGATAGGAATACGTTATTGGATAACAAATGAAGATTACTACAGTCCTATATCAGTTTACACTGGAATGCAAACTGGCTTTGCAACATAATCAGAGGAGGAAAAAAAGGTCAGGAGGATATGACTCAATCAGTTAGTCAGTCCCTCACCGCCACACCTACAGTTGAAGTCGGAAGTTTACATACACTTAGGTTGGAGTCAATTAAAACCTTTTTTCAACCCCTCAACAAATTTCTTATTAACAAACTATAGTTTGGCAAGTTGGTTAGGACATCTACTTTGTGCATGACAAGTAATCTTTCCAACAATTATTTACAGATTATTTCACTGTATCACAATTCCAGTGGGTCAGAAGTTTACATACACTAAGTTGACTGTGCCTTTAAACAGCTTGGAAAATTCCAGAAAATTATGTCATGGCTTTAGATGCTTCTGATAGGCTTATTGACATAATTTGAGTCAATAGGAGGTGTACCTGTGGCTGTATTTCAAGGCCTACCTTCAAACTCAGTGCCTCTTTGTTTGACATCATGGCTAAATCAACCAAGACCTCAGAAAAAAAAAATTGTAGACCGCCAGAAGTCTGGTTCATCCTGGGGAGCAATTTGAAAACACCTGAAGGTACCACGTTCATCTGTACAAACAATAGTATGCAAGTATAAACACCATGGGACCACGCAGCCATCATACCGCTCAGGAAGGAGACCTGTTCTGTCTCCTAGAGATGAACGCACTTTGGTGTGAAAAGTACAAATCAATCCCAGAACAACAGCAAAGGACCTTGTGAAGATGCTGGAGGAAACAGGTACAAAAGTATCTATATCCACAGTTAACCTTTATCGACATAACCTGAAAGGCCGCTCAGCAAGGAAGAAGCCACTGCTCCAAAACCGCCATAAAAAAAGTCAGACTACCATTTGCAACTACCATTTACTTTTTGGAGAAATGTCTTGTTTGGCCATAATGACCATTGTTATGTTTGGAGGAAAAAGGGGGAGGCTTGCAAGCCAGAGAATACCATCCCAACCGTGAAGCACGGGGGTGGCAGCATCATGTTGAGAGGGTGCTTTGCTGCCGGAGGGACTGTTGCACTTCACAAAATAGATGGCATCATGAGGGATGAAAATAATGTGGATATACTTAAGCAACATCTCAAGACATCAGTCAGAAAGTTAAAGCTGGGTCGCAAATGGGTCTTCCAAATGGACAATGACCACAAGCATACTTCCAAAGTTGTGGCAAAATGGCTTAAGGACAACAACGTCAAGGTATTGGAGTGGCCATCACAAAGCCCTGACCTCAATCCCATAGAAAATTTGTGGGCAGAACTGAAAAAGCAGGTGCGCGCAAGGAGGCCTACAAACCTGACTCAGTTACACCAGCTCTGTCAGGAGGAAGGCTACCCAAAAACATTTGACCCAAGTTAAACAATTTAAAGGCAATGCTACCAAATACTAATTGAGTGAATGTACATTTCTGACCCACTGGGAATGTGATGAAAGAAATGAAAGCTGAAATAAATCATTCTCTATAATATTATTCTGACATTTCACATTGGTAAAATAAAAGTGGTGATCCTAACTGACCTAAGACAGGGAATATTTTTACTAGGATTAAATGTCAGGAATTGTGAAAAACTGAGTTTAAATGTATTTGGCTAAGGTGTATGTAAAACCTCCAACTTCAACTGTATGTGTGGGTGCTGATCAACCAAAATAGCATCCTTCAACTAAAGGATACAGGCTGGAGTGAACAGATATCCCACCGATTGAATTACATAATGGTATGGTAGCAAGATAATCTGGATAATGTAACATATATTGCACACCATTCATTCACTTTAGCAGGTCTTAGGAAGTGCTTGAGTAAATGAGAGGGACGTTTTATCATGTAGGGAGGTGGTCTTTAAACCAGCCTTTAAAAACCTTGCAGGAGGCATGGCTGACTCCACGACCACCCAAAAGCTCAGTCCACCCAAATAACACCCCATCTGGATGGATGAGAGAGCACCAGAATCAAACAAACTGTCAGAGCAGCAGAGAGAGCATTCCAAAGAAACTAAACTCACGTCAGCAACAAGCCTCGACTAGACCAACGCTTGCCTCACTCTTTATATACAAACACACACACAAAAAAAATCTGTGTTTTGGTAACAAACCAAAATTTCTGAGTTCAAATATTATCATGAGAATACTTTCAACATTTGAAGGAGAAGCAGTTGTGTGGAAGCAGTTGATGTGTTGTCATGGGTGGTAGGGCGAAACAGGTCCCAGAGCAGTTGCCCTGCACTTGTTAACAGGAAAACACCATCTAGCCAGGCTCTTTAGAACTCAGGCACTTTGTTATGGTAACCTCCCTTGTGTTCCAAAACAGTCAGGCTCTATTAGGGAGAACGGTCACAGTGGGCAGGTTTCCCAGCACTGCCTGCCGGTCTGCTCCCCCAGTCCAGCTCCAACCACAGGAAACCACCTCTATCTAGGAACTATCAGGCCTCTCTACTCTCACAAGATGGGAGACAGGAAGTCATGGGCACTTCCTGTTTGGGCAGGGTCTATCAATTTTGGGGCAGTGCAGGTCAGTGGTGTATTCAATGGGGTGCCAAGTTTAGAGTGTTTTCATTTAGAGCTGGAAAATGGAAAGAGTTGCTCTGTTCTCTCGCCTCTGGTCCAAATGGAGAGTTATTTCTATCTCACCAAGCACAATTACATAAGAGCCTTTAAAATCAGTGCACACAAATGGAATCCCAGGCTTAGCCACAGAGAAATCAATGGGCTGATGTGCCAATAGGGCCAATACATCTGAGAATACAATAACCTATTGGAGAGAAGAGTTGGGAAACATAGAAAAGACGGTGCTTTTCCTTTTTTTGTTGTTGCAGGAAATGGTTAAATAAGCCACAAGTATGAAATGACCACACCTCTGGAAAAGTGTGATTGTCCGCTGGCACAGTGCACTTACTGGGGGTGCAAAGAATGTCTTCTGGTTAGCGGTCGCAAATATATTTACGGCTATGTGTCAGTGCAAGAATCAACCATGGTTAATCACTTTTCCAAATAAATGTTTTGTAAACAAAAGCGATCTCTGTCCTTGAAATAACTTGAGTTGGCCACATTGCTACTGGGTAGTTACAGGAAATAAGTGCATTTTGCTGATATTGTAAAGGGCAACTTAATGTCCTGATTGGCCTCATTTTAGATTTGGTTAATTAAGAAACGCTAGCGGCCATGACATGAGTTGGTTTCAGGGTGTGCTTTCATGTGGGTGTCTCATGTGTGTGTTTGCAGTTGGAAAGAGTTTGCCAAATCATTTAGAAAATTAGCTTCAGCTTGCTGGTGTGCGACTGTGGCAAAATTGGTTTGACTTTGGATAGCCTATTTCCGGGGATAGTAAAGAACCAGGCTTTCCGTTAGGAAAATGTGGTGCCGGACATTTGACCGGCAGTATTTTGAATTTACCAGACATTTAAGAAATGTAAGGGACTCATAATCATTGGGTGCGTAACCTGATTAGGCACGGTGCTCAGAATAACAGAAATCACATTTAGATTATGGTAATTTTTCTTAACAGAACATGCAAGTCAAGGATGCAACGATGTGAGGTTCTTCTTACCGAATTCCGATGCCCACATTTACTTTTCCTCAGCCAACAATACGAGTAACGAACAGCAAAATCACTAGCCTATGTCAATCTACTATCCCCTATAGTAGAAGAGTTGACCTATTCTATTGGTCAGCTTGTCGAGAAAGAAATGGCCTATTCCAAACAGACTCTGGGAAAGTTGTGGAACGATACATCCCAAATTCATACAGCCAGTAGGTCTAAGTTACACATTTTTATTTTATATAGCAATGAGTCTGATGGCAACAGATCAGAACATTTGGCTTAAAAACGTTGACAAACTATTATTTCTTAACATTATAGGCACAGCAATGCGCACAAGGCAGTAGGCGACACGCAAATGTTTGTTCCACAATGCAATTAGCGGGAAAACACTTGTCAAAAGCAAGCGGTTTCATGTGACAAATGAAAATCAGTTCTACATTTAGAAAGAGGGGAGATGTAATATGCAACAACTAGCATGCATGACTAGGATAGTGCCTTTGGCTAATGAACTGTGAAAGAAAGTTGATATAAAATAATAGCGTCTACATAGATGGTCTGATTTTGGCTTGGCTACTTTGAAGCAAGGTAACACACATGCCTCATAATATGCAGTAAAACGTTCAGGTTAGCAATGATTAAGTATGTGTTTTCAAAATGCATACTGCCTCCAGCTCATTGCAAAGTGGTGTTAGAGACGTGCTGATGAAGCCTGCCTTCCGTTGCCTTTGCTGTTTGAGATGCCGTCCTGTAGCAACAGCTCTGGCGCTGTCTGACAGATTTTCCGCTCAAAAGCTCTGTATGCTGTGTGTGTGTGATAAAATACATACCGAACATACATGGGCACAAATTTAATTCCACTCAATTATGCAAACTAACCTATAGACTGATAAGCATGACTGTTCAATTGTATTTACAGAAACTGGTATTTACATTAATGAATAGGCTAAAAAAGTATTATTTCAAGATGGGATTTTTTTTTCTTCTTCTCCCGGACAATTGGCCAATGCCAAGTCTATATAAAAATCAGCATTTCTATTTGTTCATTTATTTTTTGGCCAGAATCTGGCTAATACCAGCTAATGGAAACCCTGCCAGGGACTGTCAAATTACACAATGTAAATGGGATAATAATTTCATGTTGCACATCTTTTAGTTGTCTCATTAAATGCTTTCAATATTTGCATATGAATTTCTACAATTTATAGTTGATTTAAGATTAAGTCATTGAAATTTGGAGCCGTTGACCTTTTAAAATATTGTCCCGTGTACATTGTGTAATTCAAAGATGGTCTCCCTAACTAGCCCCATGGGAAAATCAAACGTCAAACCAAATTGACCATTGGCATTATGATCGGGTCGCGTGCAGCTGTGCTCCGAATGAATGATTACTTGGGTGCTGCCAGCCGTGGGCAGGATTAAGGAAAACTGTTACGGTATCCTTCATTCCATGACACCATTTTTTCCTATCATCTCGCAAATCTGTTTTGGACAAGACTGACTATTACCAAAAATGATAGATAAACATTTTATTCTGACTCATATCAATGCTTCTGTTGGCCATTTTCAAAATGAAAGGTAATTTTTATGGGGGGGGGGGGGGTCACTAACTTGAAATTGTGCATCAATATTGAATTTTAAAAGCCTGTAATATATTCAATTATGTGCCCTTTATTATAGACCACATGGATTATTCAGTAAATCAGATTGGCACTTTACCAAGTCTTTATTCATATAAAACAAATTGTTGTATTGTGACATGTTCCTCCATGCACCGTCTGACTTTAAGGAAGATTTTAATCCACTTAACCACAACATGTCTCCAAGTTCTCACCGTCATTGTAAAGCCCTAGTTATTTTTGCTGCTCTGACAAAGTAATTTCTGAAGATTAGGGATTCATTTAAAAAATAAAAAATAATAATTAAATTTAAAAAACTTCCTGTCAGTCGTTTTAAGGTCAACTCTGTTACGTGAACTGAACTCTCGTTTTAACATGGTTAATATATATTTTTAAAGAAACATTGAACATGTCATAGTCAAATCATGGTGTAAAAGCAGGTGAGCTGCTCTCTTTTTGGTCGTTTTCTGGTGTTTTGTGGTGGAAAACTGAGTGGGTCGAGCATAACAATTTAACCCTGTTACCAAGCTAGAACTGTTTCAACAATTTCATATTATTTTATGAAGCTTGCATTCAATTGCCCCTCCATGTTGCACACAACAAGCTTCCCTTCCCTCTGTCACAAGGGGATTCATGCCTGATTTAAGATGAAATTGCCAAATGTGTTAAGGTCAACCCTGCTACTTTATTCACCTCTAGGGATCGTTTTCCCTCCACAGGGACTGTTGAGCTAACGTGCGCTAATGTGATTAGCATGACGTTGCAAGTAACAAGAACATATCCCAGGACATAGACGTATCTGATATGGGCAGAAAGCTTAAATTATTGTTAATCTAACTGCACTGTCCAATTTACAGTTGCTATTACAGTGAAAAATATCAATTGTTTGATGAGTGCACAACATCAAAAAACTTACCACGGCAATTGCTGAAGGTAAATAATGTACTTATATTCAGTAATCTTGCTCTGATTTGTCATCCTGAGGGTCCCAGAGATAAAATGTAGCATAGTTTTGTTTGATAAAATCTATTTTTAAGTTTGAACCCCTGCTGTTTCTAATGTGTTATATTCTCCTACATTAATTTCACCTTTCCACAAACTTCCAATTGTCTCCTTTCATATCCTTGCTACAGGTCTACAGGCAATTTTTGTGTGGCATTTTCCTTTTAATTAAAACCTCTGAAGGATCGCACCCTTTCTTTAAATTTTTGCATAAAATGACATTCCCAAAACTATATTTTGGTATGTTTCATTAGTCCATTGTTGATATAGTCCAAAAATGTTAATACACACTTACTATAGTATTTTTTTTAAATGTAACTTCTTGAGATGGAAAAACTTTTTTTATTAACTTGAACATGTGCTCTATATGACAGAATGTTAAAATTAGGTGCAATCAAAGTAACATCTCAAAAAGGCACTGAATTGGTGGAACGACCCTACTGCATTCAGACAAGTGGAAAAACCAAGATTTGACAGACCCTGGCTTAAAAAGATCCCCCTTTCACTTGGGCATGATGGTGTTAATTATCCTCTGCCTCAAGTGCTCCACCGGGGACCTCTAGCATCTCTCCTCTGACCATGAGGACCTCAAGTGGTGGATCTGGTTTGGATTAAAACCACAGCTGCCAAGAACCCTACCCTGTGCCAAGGAGACGTTGTTTATGGCCGGCCCTGTGGGTGTGTTTAATTCTTTACTTTCCTTGACGCTTCCACGTCACAACTCACATCAGGTTTCAAGTTATTAGTCGAAAAGGACCCATGAGCACCAACATCTGAAGTTCATAGGAGCATATCAAATTGGGTGTCAAATGAAAGCTAAAGAGTAAGTTTTTGGCATAGATGATGGCATAGATACATTTTTCAACCATTTTCCAACATTTTAAAGTGAAAAAACTTTAATTCCGTTACCATGGAATTTCCCTCGTATCATTGGTCATAGCTGTGTCATATGGGCTTTAAATGTTTCTTAACATTAAAAGCAACCCCTTTCTGACATTTAAACATGGAAAAACATGACAGGAAAAAGCATTCCAGTTGTATACTAGGCTAGGGCATGAAAAGCAGCTGACCTCCTATTTCAGTTCTCTGTTGTCTCGTCCTATTTAGATAACAGATAGATGCCACTGAAATAGAATGCGCGACTCTAGCAGATGATCTGTAATTGAGCATATAAAGGCCTCTTCAAGTCCAATTCCCAAACAGAGGATTCTCTCCCAGTGTCACAGTCATTACATTGAGTTGGAATGATGGACTATACTATCTCTAATGAATACAGCAGGCCAGAGCCAATGGCTGCGGATAGTAGTGTATCTATTAAGGATATCAGAGAAGTTCAAATGCTGTCTACAAGCCAGACTGTTGTGTTGGGGGAGGCGCAGAGGGCTTGTTCAGTGTGCTAGATCAGTGGCTCTACATTTTGCCTTGGCCAAACCACAGAGGAGAGTGGGCCTCTTGATGGTCACATGAGCTCATGTATTATTGAACAAAAGGAAGAACCTGCACTCACTGAAATACTATTTAAGTAGTAATGTATTTGGTTTTTAAAGCAGCAGATCAGAACAAACGGACGTGTTTTGGTAAACGCTGACAAAGGCTACCACCGAAACGTGTGTCTGTTCTGACCTGCTGCTAAAAAAACAAAAAACAAAACATTCAAATGTCAAGAATATTGCAGTGCGTGCCGGCTTTTCCTTTCTTCAATAATGCCCTTTTGAACCCGGCACTCAAATACTTTGTTACTACACACATTTGAGCTGAGCACGCCAATTTCTCTTTCTCATGTATTATTGACCCAGGCAGGCTGACAGCTGATCTGTTTCACCATCTGACCCCCTGGACAGGTGTTCACGCTCTACAGGTGCGATTACAGAAACACATACACATTTCCCCAAAATGTTCCCCGTGTTTTATATGTTTAACTAAAGTACAGTTTTATACATTTAATTAAAGTACAATACCAGCAATTACAAAACATCCCACTTTAAAATGTATTATTGAATAGTCCTACAGCTTGCTCTGTGCTCGGGTAATATGACTCGAGTATAAAAAGAGAGTGGTGAATGCAGGCCCAGGTAGCCCCAAGCGTTTTATTCAGCTTGACCCCCTGTGGGATGGTGTGGCTTCCTTGACATGCCCTGCTGAATGAGAGAGAGCATGAAAGAGGGAGAGAAAGAAAAAGACCAGAGAGAAACCAGATAGAGATCGGAGAGAGTGCGTGCGGGCAAGCTGCTTAGGGCGCCACTGGACAACAGTGATAACCCACTAATCTCCTGACTGGCCTGGTGGCATACAGAATGTCACAGCCCACACATCACCCTCTCTTACTGACAGGAAACCAAATCATTTTACACGCAAGACTCACAGGGCAGAAGCTCAACACTGGATTCATGACTGTAAAGGGCCAAAAAAGGGCCAAGTGCAGGTGGATTTTTCCAAATTCAACAGACATGAATCACGTTAACCAGCCTGATAATAGCTCATTTCCAGTTTGATTCATTTCTCTAAACAGAATAGTAATGGAGTTATAGGCCTTTTTAGGTTGGTTACAGACAGACTGTCACATTTGGCCTATACCCTAGCCCATAAAGCCTATCTATCCTACTTAAAAAGGACTGAAGACTGAAGTGTCCTTGAACCGGGTAAGGGTTTTCACACTCAAAAAGTTTCCTGTGTGTATGAAGGATGATCCACCACTCAAAGAATACCCAGCCAACTTAACACAACTGTGGGAAGCTTCGGATACAACATGGACTAGCATCCCTGTGGAACGCATTCGACACCTTGTGGGGGGAACAACTCAATATTAGGAATGTTTTGTCATGAATGTTATGTACAGTGCATTTGGAGAGTACTCAGACCCCTTGAATTTTTCCACATTGTTACATTACAGCCTCATTCTAAAATGGATGAAATTCACATTCTTCCTCATCAATCTACACACAATATCCCCTAATGGTTGATTGGAGTCCACCTGTGGTCAATTCAATTGATTGGACATGATTAGATACACCTGTCTATATAAAGGTCACACGGTTGGAAATGCTCGTCAGAGCAAAAACCAAGTCATCAGGTCGAAGCAATTGTCCGTAGAGTTCTGAGACAGGATTGTGTCGAGGAACAGATCTGGGGAAGGGTACCAAACTATTTCTGCAGCATTGAAGGTCCCCAAGAACACATCGGCCTCCATCATTCTTAAATGAAAAAGTTTGAAACCACTAAGACACTTCCTAGAACTGGCCGCCCAGCCAAACTGAGCAATCGCGGGAGAAGGGCCTTGGTCAGGAAGGTGACAAAGTACCCGATGGTCACTCTGAGTTCCTCTGTGGAGATGGGAGAAACTTCCAGAAGGACAACCATCTCTGCAGCACTCCACCAATAAGGTCTTTATGGTAGAGTGGCCATACGGAAGTCACTCCTCAGTCAAAGGCACGTGACAGCACCTAAAGGCACCTGAAGGACTCTCCGACCATGAGAAACAAGATTCTCTGGTCTGATGAAACCAAGATTGAACTCTTTGGCCTGAATGCCAAGCGTCATGTCTGGAGGAAACCTGGCACCATCCCAATGGTGAAGCATGTTGGGGGATGTGTTTCAGTGGCAGGGACTGGGAGACTAGTCAGGATTGAGGGAAAGATGAACGGAGCAAAGTAGAGAGATCCTTGATGAAAACCTACAGCGATGATCCCCATCCAACCTGACAGAGCTTGAGAGGATCTGCAGAGAATGGGAGAAACTCCCCAAATACAGGTGTGCCAGGCTTGTAGTGTCATACCCCAGAAGACTCTATGTAAAGGGTCTGAATACTTATGTAAATGTGATATTTCCTGTTTTTGCAATGTCATTATGGGGTATTGAGTGTAGATTGATGAGGGGGAAAAAACTATTTAAAACATTTTAGAATAAGGCTGTAATGTAACAAGTGGAAAAAGTGGTCTGAACACTTTCCAAATGCACTGTAAATAAAATCTAAGTGTTTTGAATTATGTACTAGGCTATTTCACATATAAATGTGGACAGTCGGGTGCTTTGCAAATTCAAAACCGCTGGACGGCAGCATAATAAACTAAAGCACTGATCATTGGGAACGAGATCAGAATGACTGCCAAGGCTTGATCCATAAATTAAATTAGGAAGCCTAGCCTACAAAACTGAAACAATCTATATGTTGAAATCAAACGGCCTGATTAAAATGATGCAGGCACAACTCGAGTTCCCGGCGCCGACTCATTCAGAAACCAAAACATGGTTTAGTATTTCGTTTAAAAGCTCAGAGAAAAAGGCCAAGTGAACCAGAAACACTTTAATGAGAAAACAGAAGTCCAAAAAATAAGTCCCAAATCCATTTTCAAAGATGTCGCCTACGACAAAAACTTCTTAGCCTACATTTGAACACCACCGCAGAAGCATCGCTATTCTGCATCTTCCCAATTAAGTAGCCTAGTTTTGTTGTATGGCTACTTGAAGAGAACTAGGGCCTATTACTCACAGCACACCTCTTCCAGTGACTTGTGGAAAAACTTGCATTAAATTCTACTAGATGAAGAGGTGAAATGAGTAATATCAACCTGGCATTTAAATCAGAGTTGAGTTTCCAAAATCACATAAATTATTCTATTCTCGTCTACTGAAAATGCGTCATGAATGATTGCGTTGCTACCCACTATTCGTTGATTTTGGTAAAGCATCCCCATATCTAATTGATCAGCTTCCGTCAAAACCAAAATGAGTATGACATCCAGGCATTTAAAGTATACTTGATTTTCAAAATGTCGCTTACTATTAAATGTTCTTTTTTCTCGCATACTCAAAACAACCTAATATTTAGGACGCAAGTAAGGGTATTTGGACACGGCCCAGTGTTCCCTCTCTGTGGCATGGCCTATTTTTAACACGACCACCTGAGGTATCCCTGCGATTTTGCACACGTTATTTCTTCTATCTGGACCAAAATGGACAAGGGAACAGACAGCCAGAGACGATTTCAGCAGGTACTATAGATACTAGATAATCCTGAAGTTCTTTTTTTCAGGCTAATGGAAGTTTAGTAATAAATCCTGAGACACATAAAGCAGAACAACTCAGGGTCTGTCCTGTTGACCTTACTGTACGAATGGCCATTATGTCTCATCCTTTATCCTCAATGAAGACAGCTGGAGCTACTTATGAAATTAAAGTCCAATAGCTGAGGACACATGAACCCTTACAACTCTTACTGAGCGGTCTGTCAGTACACCGCTGTGAGGATTCATATCATGGAATAATAATGGCATGACTCACAAAAACAATTGTGACTGTTACTAGAAATGATGCCTGAAGAAAAAGCATAATGGACGATAACAAAAGAACACAAGTGGAGGAGGGAAATGGACAATTACATGGGTAGTGAGCGGATGTGCTTGACGACAGTTTGTTGATGCTCAGTAGGTTAGGGCCTCCTTACACTACTTTGACGACACAAACTAGGCCCAGAAGAGACAGTGTCTTCAGAAAGTATTCACACCCCTTTACTTTTTCCACATTTTGTTGTGTTACAGACTGAATTTAAAATGGATTACATTTAGATTTTGTGTCACTGATCTACACAAAGTAACCCAAAATGTCAGTGGAATTTAGTTTGTAGAATAAAAAATTAAAAGTCTTGAGTAAATAAGTATTCAACCACTTTGTTATGACGAGCCCAAATAAGTTTAGGAGTAAAAATGTGCTTAACAAATCGCATAAGTTGCATGGACTCATTCCGTGTTCAATAATTGAGGTTAACGTGATTGTAGAATCTCTGTACCCCACACATACAATGATCTGTAAGGTCCCTCAATCGAGTAGTGAATTTCAAGCACAGATTCAACCACAAAGACCAAGGAAGTTTTTCAATGTCTCGAAAAGAAGGGCACCTATTGGTAGATGGGTAAAAGAAATAGCAAAGCAGACAAATACCCCTTTGAGCAGGGTGAAGTTATTAATTAGGCTATGGATGGTGTATCAATACACCCAGTCACTACAAAGATACAAACGTCCTTCAAAACTCAGTTGCTGGAGAGGAAGGAAACTGCTCAGTGATTTCATCATGAGGACAATTGTGATTTTAAAACGGTTACAGTGTAGAATGGTTGTGATAGGAGAAAACTGAGGATGGATCAAAAACATTGTAGTTACTCCACAATACTAATCCCTAAATGACAGAGTGAAAAGAAGGAAGTCTGTACAGAATGTTTGGAAAAAGGCCCTTAAGAAATACTGCAAAAAATGTGTCAAAGAAATTAACTTTATGACATGAATACAAAGTGTTATGTTTGGGGCAAATCCAACAATACCACTCTTCATATTTTCAAGCGTGGTGGTGGTTGCATCATGTTATGGGTATGTTTGTCATCGGCAAAGACTAGGGACGTTTTTCAGGATAAAAATAAATGGAATACAACTATAAACACAGGCAAAATCCTAGAGGAAAACCTGGTTCAGTCTGCTTTCAAACAGACACTGGAAAACAAATTCACCTTTCAGCAGGAAAATAACTTAAAACACAAGGCCAAATCTACACTGGAGTTGCTTACCAAGATGACATTGAATGCTCCTGAGTGATCTACAGTTTGGACTTAAATCTGCTTAAATTTATGGCAAGACTAGAAAATGGCTGACTAAATGGCTGACGAGCAATGATCAACAATCAACTTGACGGAGCTTGAAGAATAATGGGCAAATATTTTACAATCCAGGTGTGCAAAACTCTTAGAGACTTACCCAGAAAGACTCACAGCTGTAATCGCCACAAAAGGTGCTTCAACAAACTATTGACTCCGAGGTGTGAATACTTACATAAATGTGATGTTTCTGCATTTAAATATTTCTAAAAACATGTATTCACTTTGTCATCCTGGGGTATCGTGTGTAGATGGGTGAGATTATTTTTATTTTTTTTAAATCCATTTTGAATTCCGGTATGAATACTTTCTGCAGACGATGTACTTTTGTAGGGTAAAGAGATGGATCTAGATTAAAATTTCTTGAAGACATCTACACCACATATCCTCAAAATAATTACCAGAATTTCCTTAATACCAGTAGACGGCATTTTTGCTCTTTTAGGCACATTGAAAATGAAAGGCTTTTAAAATATCCACACATTTGTGAATCATCGCATTAAACAAGTATGCAAAACTACATGCGATATGGTTTAGATGAGAAGCTCCTGTATAGTTTGAAAAGCTATCCTTATTTTGTGTCTGTATACTATGGTATTTACGGTATGCCAGTAGCTTCACTCACAAATAAAGCAGGAATGTGGCTTTGGCAACAGCTCATCCAAGACTAGTTTAAAGAGCAAATATGATGAAGATAGATACCGTAGATCTCACTAGACATATTTTACTAATGCCATATTTTATCATTATTATATAACTAATGTAAATCCATCTTTTGTTTGATTGAGACATGAAATACTCTGCTGTGCCTCCTGCCAAACAGTTTATGGGACATCTGATTTCTCCATCTCCCTCTGAGACAAATAAAGTGACCCACGCGAGGCTCCAAGGGCCTTGGCTACACAGACATTATACAAGTGTCTTAAATTGGTCTTTCACACAGGCCCCTGGACCATGTGACAGGCCTGGAGGCTGTATGTGATGACATCCCTCCTGATTTACAATCGTCTAGGCTCCAACCAACAGCAGGGCCAGTGTGGATCTAAGTTTATCACCATTAGCTGAAATCCAACATGGACTATTGATTGCAATTACATAACTGCCCCCAGCTGTTTTATAGCACTTGTGCATGAACAGATCATATCCAGCTGCCATCGATGGATTAGTTTCCACACTTTTCCAAACAAGGACAGCAGAGCTGGAATACAGAGCCTTTAAATTCAGAGGAATCTTCTCTAATGTATCCAATGCATTTCTGTTCTAATGTAATACGGGAGAGAGAGAATGCCGAGTCCTGTTTGTTTCAAAGGCAGACTTTGGAGTTACTGCCAGCACCACGACCAGCAGCACAACAAATTAAAAGCTGATGACGGCCATTATGGTTGCAATGGTTTTCACAAAGAGAGATCTGGCTCTGCTCTGAGCGTGCATGGAGAAATAGAGGGACATCTCAGCTATGAGTCCTGTCCACTGGCACGTCCCTTTATTCCAACAATAAACAAAGGGGCTCTGCCCAGTGTGTCCTCTCAGAAACATTACATGAACTGGCTAATCAGTGGAACTGTATTTGCCTCTGAAATTTAACTATTGCATTTGATCCTATCCATGATCAGTTTGAGCCATACAATATCTACTGACCAAAGAGGTCTATTCAGTTCATTATGACTTCTTAGTGGGTATTTGAATTACAATATTTCAGACAATACATTTGTGTTTCAATGCAGACTGAAACACAATCGTCCACGATGAGGGGGGGTCCGTCACAATCTCCCCTTTATGTCACTGAAAGAGATCCTTCTTCCTCTCGGAGGGTATTTACATGTTTCATGGAGGAATTAATTACAAGCTGTGTGTGTGGATGATGGTCTTGTGTAGAATCACATTCCTGTCCCACTCCACTGAGGGGCTCCACCAGAACAGAGCTATACTTCACACTTTATTCTTCCTACCATTCACCTTATGTTGGTCAGTGAACTTGGGAGTTGTTCTTATTCACAATGACTTCCTTATAAAAACACATTATTTTGCATACCCCTAGTCTCCTCCAGAATCCTCTGGCTTGGGTCCATGAGAGAAAATGAATGAATGAATAAATAAATAAATAATATGAAGGTGTGGTTGTGGGTCTGGGATCTTGAGTAAGGATTCCATTTCCCTGACAGAGAGCCTGGACGGTGTCCGTTTCAGTTACCTAGCAACTTCTTCTAGGAAAGTTGGAACAATTACGCCGAACACCACACCAAACACAGTACACACAAAATGGTAAACTCCTTTCTCTCCAGAGCCTTTGCAAAAATTAATATTGTGGTATCACTGGTCCCCGTTGCCCAAATGTTCCAAGCTGGATGGTCAAATTCAACATTAGACAAATGGCACCCGATACTGTCTGGGACACCGACCATGAAATTGATTCCAAACACTTCTCTTTGTAATGTGGTGCCTCTGAGCCTTTCTATGGACATAGACTACCTCACTGATACTAAATACCCTATAATGGTGCAGAGATTCCTAACATCTATTTGGTCACTATATAAATTGTAATTTCTAAAAGCAAAGAAAATAAAATAAAACAAATCCTTACACATAACCCCTTCATGTGTTTGGTTATGTACTAAAAATCACCTTTTCCTTGTATCATGCAAATATGTTGACCTGAAGGGGACAATATGGTGGCCTAATGAGTACAGTGTGCTAATACCGACATGTTGTGCATCCCATTAGACAGACCGGCCTAATGTAGTCTCTATAAGATTGGCCTTCCAAGTGCTCCATGGATCTCAGTATAGATGGCACCTTTAACACGTTACGTTTTTCACAACAGGTTATAAAAATGTAGGGCTAGTTAAAAAGTGCACTATGCAGAAAGACATTTCCATGTTTGCTAAAATTCTAAGAGTTTGCCGAATTTCAGTTTATATGACAAAATCAACAAGCGTAGTGTAGAGAATCCTTGTACCATCCAAACAGCTGTGATATATACTTTCCATAACCCAAAATATTGTGTTCTCTGTTTGAAGCTGGTGTACAGACCCTAAAGTAAAAGAACAGGAAGCATAGAAAGAACAGATCTACCACTTCTAAGACGTGCTTTCAGTGAGAATGACAGATCCATAACTCACATTTCTATGTTAATTTTGTAGGGTCGGCCAAAAAGTTACATATTGCAGCATTAAAAAAAAAAACGAATTTCCAGGATTATTCATATCCATGATAATCCATGTATAGGCCTACCATTGATGATGTGTGCATCTAATTTACATGTTTAATTAATGATAGAGGGATGATTGGCCTTGCTGGAGGGTCAGAGAGCAACAACAAAAAAATAGACTAGAATACAACTCAATGAAATGAGGGAGGCAGCTGAAGTTGGATTAACACTGTGTGCGCCAATAAGTAATGTAGGCCTAAACAATTAACAGGTAAACCAAGTCAAATAATAGGCAAACGACCAACATGGAATGCATAATGTAATGCTTTCAAGTAGGCCTACATGTACAAAATGTGATACAGGTCTTATTGCTGCACCTGCTGACTTCGAGGGTGGGTGACAATGGGCGCACATCTCTACGTGGCTAGAATGTAACACACAAGGCACAATAGCAAACAGACGTGTAGCATAGAGAGCTTAGAAGGGCATGGAAATTGTCTAGTGTACTTACAACAAGCACGGAGGTCCTGACAACCTCAGAGACACTTTGCCTTAGTTCAGCCGCAGTGCCAGGTTTACTTAGTCCCCTTGTAAATTTCCTGGTCTCCGGGTGTACTGGAACTGACATTGTCGAGTCCTGCCTTTCATCAATTTCTTTAGGAATTTATAAAACGTCAAAGAAGAAGAGTAAGAACGGAATCATCTGCCGGCTTTTTCCGTTTCTCCGTCAGCACAAGAGCGCACCTTGAGTTTAAAACTGGGTCATGTTGTGCTGGTTCACTCTGCCTTTTTGATCTCATAATTTGCAACAATTACTAGTGAAAGTTGTATTGTATTATCCTGCAGCTGTTGCATCCCCCCGCTGAGTTGTTGTTGTCATAATAAACCATTCTTCCGCGCGTTCACCGTCTCATTACGGCTGTCCGTCGTCGGTCTCGCTATGCTCGGTGTACATGCGACGCCAGCCCGAAAGCGTAATCTGCGTGCGTCGTCCTACCACGCTTCTCCACTCCTCCCTTCTCCAGTGATTTACAAAGGCCTGCCCAGTTCAGTTTCTGTATGAGCAGGCTATGAACGTACTGTAATCATTGTTACAGTAATATTCATAGGGAGGGGGGGCTGTTTTTATCGACATGTAACGTGGTAAATAGAGAAGATACAATGCCATGTCTGTCACAATAGTGGAAATTGTTCAGTGAATGTAGAATAACTATTAAAACGTGCATAAATTAAATACAGTGAAGTACTTCACACAACATTCTAAATTGGACGGTGAAAACCTAATGAGAATGACCAAGCTTGTTTTTAGGAGGACTACGTAGAATTCTTTCATCAGATTAAAATTATGCCATAACTTCGGGCCAGTACGTGACCAGCAATGGCACAGGTCTTATGTTATTGAGCAATGATGCCATCTATGGGAATACAAGAAACAAAATGTCAATTCTCTTGTAGTGTACTGAGGTGAAAGTGGTTAAAAACATTAAATGGGCAATTACACCTCTGTTAGCTATTATGGACTAGCAAAAGAACCCACAATACAAATGTTCAAATTAGGTTTTTATTGCTTTCATTTCCAAAGCGCTCTCTGGTGTCTGGGAAAACACAGCATTCCCTCAATAAGGAAAACCAAAGTTTTCCCTCTCTGTCATATGCATATATCCATTTAAATTTAGACTTGTAAAGGTCTCTTTACATATGGGAGGCAGCCTAGTCCAACAAGGGCAATGGTGCTTGGAACTGAAAGTTTAGATTTTGTTTCACACATATTCTTTAAAGCTTTCCATTACAGTTTCCTTCATAATACACAGATTATGAACATCTCACATTTCTCACACAATTGAGGGTGGAATATAATAGTCTTCAGAACACCCTCTGAAGTATCCTTACAACAAAGCATACCAGGAATATTCACTTCACTTGAATAATGGCGTTAGTGGTGATGGTAACTACCCTGATAGCTTTATAAGTAGTTCTAGAGTTAAGTCGATGATACAACAAAATATTCTGATATCTTACTTATCACAAGGTCTCTCACTGTCCAGAGACATCTTATTAAAAGAAAAATGGAATTTAAAGTGACTTTTTTTTTTTTTTTCTTACAACACATTTCAAGTCTCCTCACCACCAATGTAGTAAAATTGCATTAAAAGTGTAGGAAAATGGTTAAACTGTTTGGCACTTTTTTATTATCATTTTTTCATTATTATTTTCCCCCTTAAAGTAAACAAGGAGACACAAATCTTGAGGATGCAGTGATATTCTAACCATCTATGAAAAAAAAGTTTTAAAATGCAGAATCTCTGTATCAACATGTTCCCACCATAAAAACAATCCAATGACAGAATGTGAAACCAGAAGTACAGTAAGTGATTCAGCCCGTTAGAAAACAGTATAAAATGGCATCCTACAAAAAGAGGTTCAGAGCTGAGTAAAAATGCTGAAAATGCAGTCTCTGATGCAGTCTAAACCAGCGGACATGTCACCATTAAAGCATTAAAAAGCACCAAGATTGTGCATGGACACTGCTCAATGTACATATGTCCCAGATATGTGTAGAAAAGGAAATCAAGAGTGTCCAGAGAAGTGAAGTGAATGTGGCGCCAGATGGGCTCTGCTTCAGCTTGCTGCTTGGGGAGTCATAGTGTGATGAGAGGCTAGATGTGGCCAGACCCTATGGGAGATTGTGGTAGGGAGAAGAGGCATGGAGACAGGGAGAGAGCCCTTGCTCTTTGGATCAGTACGGATGGGGCTCTTTCCGGCTCAGAATGCGGGTGCTGCTGGCAGAGACGGTGGCACTGCGAATGACCTCCATCCACCTGTATGGAGAGAAAAAGACAGGGGGTTTCACACTGCCCAGTACCATCTGTAAACAAACATACTATATACTGTACACAATAGAGGATAGACAGAAGTGTACTGCACCTCTCAAAAGTGTATTCGCTCTCAGATCTGAAGTAGTAGACGTGGGATTTGAAATGCAGTTTGAAGACATAGTCCTTGTGGATGTTTTCAGACTCAGTGGGGATGGTGACCGAGTAGCCCAACAGGGGGAGACTGGCCAGAGGATAATCATCCTGGAGAGAGGGGAAAGGACCAAACAGTTAAGCATTCTGAATGTTATGAAGCTACTTACATCCAGTAACAAACAGTTAAAGAGATCGGGATTTCAAGGAGCTACTCACTTTCACTCAGTGGTGTAAAGTACTCAAGTAAAAAATACTTTGAAGTACTACTTAAGTCGTTTTTTTTGAGGTATCTGTACTTTACATGACCATTTTTTATTTTTGACAACTTTTACTTCACTACATTCCTAAAGAAAATGATGTACTTTTTATCCATACATGTTCCCTGGCGCCCAAAAGTACCTGGTACATTTTGAATGTTAAGCAGGACAGGAAAATGGTCTAATTCACACATCAAGAGAACATCCCTGGTCATCCCTACTGCCTCTGATCTGGAGGACTCACTAAACACACATGCTGTGTTTGTAAATGATGTCTGAGTGTTGGAGTGTGCCTGTGGCTATCCGTAAATGACAAAAACGAGAAAATTGTGCCGTCTGGTTTGCTTAATATAAGCAATTGTAAATGATTTATACTTGTACTTTTGATACTTAAGTATATCTGTTGCAAATACATTTACTTCTGATACTTAAGTACATTTAAAACCAAATACTTTTAGACTTCTACTCAAGTAAGACTTTTACTCTTTTACTTTATTTTACTCAATTTCTACTGTCTTTACTTTTACCACCACTGCTTTTCACTACAAAAACACTTGATAACACTATCATACTTTCATGGTGCATTTTAAAAAATGAGGGAAAATGCCCCACGGCTACAGGTCACAGAACATGTGACAAAACATGAGTAACTAACTATAACATTACAAACAATGGTTTCTTTCAGGTGGTGATTCTAATGGATTCAGGGGAGCTGTGCTGAAAGTGAGAGCAGATCAACTGGCATGGGGATGTGCGTAACTCCCTTACATGGCACATGGATTTGAAATTCCACAGAGAAATGGGATATTCTTAAATTAATGGGATATTGTTAGATTGTAAACAATACTGCCATGTTGAAGATCATGGATCATGAGCAGGAGGAGGCTAGGGGGTCATCCCCAGCACACATCGCTGTGCTTCTGGCCTTCACAGACATACATGGATCATAAGGAGGGGGAGAGAGGCCCCAGAACACATTGCTGTAGTTCTGGTACCTAATGTATCAAGCGTCTCAGAGTGCTAACTTATAATTAGTAAGATTACATGGACATGGGGGACCTGGTTGTAGAGCAGAAATCCTACTCAGACGCTTTGTGAACACGGGCCATGGTCTACAGACAGACAAACACGAGGAGTAGGTGCTAGCCCTCACCTGGTGGGTCTTGTAGAAGAACAGGCTGAAGTTGGTGAAGACCACCCAGAGTTTCTGCCAGCCGTTGCTGTTCTTGAACTTCCTCAGCAGGTTTCCTGACAGCTGATTCTACAGTAGAAAAACGATTTACAAATCAGTAAACTTTGTTCATGTACTACATAGAAAAATGACATGACAAAAATAAAAACATGTAGAGGGAATTTCAACAAACACTTACAGCACCTTCAGTAACTATTCACACCCCATCACCTGTTCCACATGTTTTTGTGTTACAGCCTGAATTTAAAATGGATTAAATCGACATTTTCTTTAACACTAGCCTACACAGAATACCCCATAATGTCAAAGTGGAATTATGTTTTTAGAAATGCATTCAATATGAATAGCTGAAATGTCTTGAGTAAAGTACTCAAGCCTAAATAAGTTCAATAAATAAGTTCAGGAGTAAAAATGTGCTCAACACATAATAAGTTGCATGGACTTACTCTGGGTGCAATAATAGAGTTTATCATGATTTTTGAATGACTACCTCATCTCTGTACCCCACACATAAAAGTACGCAAGGTCCCTCAGTCGAACAGCGAATTTCAAACACAGATTCAACCACAAAAAACTGAGTTTTTTTCAATACCTTGCTAAGGGTACCTATTGGTAATGCAAATTATAATTCAGACATTGAATATCCCTTTGAGAATGGTGAAGGTATTAATTACACTGGATGGTGTATCAATACACCCAGTCACTACAAAGATACAACTGTTCTTCCTAACTCAGTTGCTGGAGAGGAAGGAAACCTCTTATGGATTTCACCTTGAGGCCAATAGTTACTTTAAAACAGTTACAGAGTTTAATGGCTGTGATAGGAGAAAACTGAGGATGGATCAACAACATTGTAGTTGATCCACAAAACTAACCTAATTGACAGAGTGAAAAGAAGGAAGCCTGTACAGAATACAAATATTCCAATACATGCATCCTGTTTGCAACAAGGCAAACTGCAAGACATGTGGCAAAGAAATTAACTTTTTGTCCTGAATACAAAGCTTGGGGCAAATCCAACAACACATCACCCAGTACCACTCTTCATATTTCCAAGCATGGTGGTGGCTACATCATGTTATGGGTATGCTTGTCATTGGCATGGACTAGGATAAAAAGAAAAGTAATAGAGCTAAACACAGGCAAAATCCTAGAGAAAAACGTGGTTCAGTTTGCTTTCCAACAGACACTGGGAGACAAATTCACCTTTCAGCAGGATAATAACCGAAAACACAAGGCCAAATATACACTAGAGTTGCTTACCAAGATGATGTTGAATATTCCTGAGTGGCCTAGTTGCAGTTTTGACTTAAAATCGGCTTGAAAATCTATGGTAAGACTTGAAAATGTCTGTTTAGCAATGATCAACAACCAACAGATCTTGATGAATTGTTAAAAGAATAAATGTGCAAATATTATACAATCCAGGTGTGCAAAGCACTTCCCGACTTACCCAGAAAGACTCACAGCTTTAAATCGCTGCCAAAGGTGATTCTAACATGTATTGACTCAGGGGTGTGAATACTTATGTAAATGAGATATTTCTGTATTTAATTTTCAATAATTCTAAAAACATGTTTTGACTTTGTCATTATGGGTTATTGTGTGTAGATGTGTGAGAAGAAAGAACAAAACAACAGAATGTTGAATAAGACAAGAGGAACAAATATTGTCTGAAGGCACTGTATGTTAGTGCGTAAGGAATAATGTGTGCTGCACTGTAAGCTCTGAAAATAAACCCACTGTAATTAAGCCTGAGGCCTCTGTTCACTTCAGTGGTTTAAAGGAGGTAAGTACAGCTATAAACAGACAGCGTCTATCCTGGGGTCCATCCAGCAACAGTTTAAAGTCACTGAACTAACAGTGACCTCTATGGTCACTGTAAACAACTGCCATCTAGTGGCAATATAAAGCATTTACTTTAAACTGAGCCATCATTTTAGGCTTCCACCAACTTATTTCAGTTCATCGTAGGTCTTCACAGGTGAAAAGTGTTACACAAAAGCGTTCAACTTTTCACCAACGACCTCAAAGAAGATACAAGGTGCTAGTATACGACAGTAATGCTACAATGCGATGGGGAGGCCTCTCCTCTCTCCATGGCTCCTTTACCTCTAGACTCCTGCAGGAATCACTAAAGGAGAGGCTGTGAACTCGATACCAGCAGATAAGAGACAGAGGCACTGGTCCCTGGCCACTGCCGGGCCCCGAGAGGGAGGCCTCTGAGTCACTGACTGGACTAGGGTCCTCTACCACGGAGGACAGGCAGACGGACACACAGAAGAGACAGACAGAAAAGAGAGAGGGGGGGAGGGAGGAGAGGACAGAGACACAAAGACTGAGTAGGTGTAAACACACGCATGCACTGCAAGGGCTAAACACGGAGGGGGGGGGGGGGACCTAGCGGTGAGTCCAGGTACGGCTCTGAAGGAGAGAAAAAAGGAGCGCAAAACCACACGGGACATCCACAGTAGAGATTAGATAAGAAAACCACACTGGAACAGTTAGCCACAGAGGGCAAGATGAGAACAGTGTCCTGGCAGTGCACCCACCTCATGCTAAAGTCTGGTCTTGCTCTGGGCTCAGTATACAACATTACAGAGAAAATAAACGGCTTGAAAGATGCCGTCTCAGCTGCACTGAGATGTGCTGTTCAAGACTGAAAAAACGTCGATGACATCCTGCCGAGTGTCCTATGTAGCAGTTCACAGACGAGACAGTGCCAACAGCTTGGGGACAAAGCACTGAAGTAATCTAATGTCTAAATAGCAGAGGACAGAGAGAGAGGGTGGCACAGGAGGACATTGTTCCCAGGGGAGAGAAGCACATTCAATAAGGAGAGGAAACAGATACACACTCAGATACATAGTGAGTCAGAGAGAGATGGGGGAGGGGAAGGCAGGGCAGAGCAGGACAGGTTAGGACTGGTTGTGGTACCTCCACAGCTATGCTAAAGTCCACCATGGACACGCTGGTATTCCTGTGCCAGCACACGTGCACCGTGGTGTTACCACGGTGAGGGGCCTGCCTCTCCAGGGAGGTGCGTGACGCCATCAGGTCGTCCTCAGACTCTGCCTCCGCACAGGAGTCCTCTGTTGTGGATTCTGGGAAATTCAGGAAGCGGTTAATTCCACATACACACGGCGACAACGTGGGAAGACGGATCCTACTGTAAAACCTGATGAGATAAATAGTAGCACAATACTTCATAGTGGCTCGGTTTGTAAATACATGCAGACAGGCTGTAGGAATTTAGAAAAATAATTTCAAATCAAGACTTTATAAACCATCAATTTTGAAGCATTATATTTGAGCTATTCAAGCTCATTTCGGATGTATAGGTTGGCCCATTCTGCCTCTGAAGTTTCTAGAAGAGTAGCAACTGTCCGTGCAATGAGGGAACAGTATGGGGAGAACTCAGCGATAACTCATTAACGCGTGGGGTCGGATGATTCTCCAGACACTACTAGTTGTCCCCTATGGCAGGCCCAGTGCCCATGCTCTAGAGTCTTTGTACTGCAGTATCAACTTACTGTTATCAGTCAGACCTCTGGCCAGCAGGTCAGCCGTGTGGCCGTTGCTGGTCTCTGCCAAGTCAATGGCCATCTTAATGTCCTCCATCCACTTCTCCATCTCTGACAGGGAACTGGATGGGGGGGAAGAAAGAATGAGAGAGAAAGAGGGAGAGAAATGGACAGAAAAGGTAATGCCTTTTCTTCCACCAGTGCTGGGCTTCACCTAATAAATATTGCATGTGGTTATTTCTATGACCAAGTGTGCTGTATAAATAATGAACGTGCCTTTGTGATTATACAAATGCCTTATTGTCAACTGCTGAGTTTACCGGTCGCCTGCTGATTCACCAACCACTGTATTCTGAATACTGACCACTTTAGTCATACCACAGCAAACATGAAAACACACATCCCTGTACACATACTGTTGTCTGGCATCTGTCAAACGACTACCCAATAGTCCAGCTCGTTCGGAGTTCGGACCACAGACTCACCTAGCTGCTACCACCACTGACTGACGCTGCCCAACCAGGGTGAAGGCGTGAGGCACACCCCACTCGTCCTCGCTCTCCCGGATCTGGGGACACACAGACACAGCCAGTCAACACATGGGGCATGAGAGGAACAAATCTGCTTGTGGGAGAGGGACTGCGTGTGTGTGTGAGAGAGAGAGAAAAAGGGGGACAGGGAGAGAGCGACAGAGGGGGAATTAAAGAGAGACACAGATGGTAGGGGAGTTACTGTGGCACAGCACGCTAGTTTATTTACAGCAAGTAATTACAAACTTGTGACAGCTACTGTACTCTACTGTGCAGCACTCCACGCCAGGGCACAAGAGGGGGGTTAAGAAAAGGTGAAAGAAGAGAGTCAACTTACTGTCATGTCATGGAGAGGGAGCTGCCCATGCACTTTGAACTGGTTCGTCGCCGTCATCCCTCGACTCGTATACAAGAGGACGTCATTGAACTGTCACCAGAGAACAAGAGAAAAGTGAAGGCAATCATTAAAGGGTTATTAATAGCCACACCAACCTCACTTATTGACTTCACACAAAAAGAACACTGAACGATTGTCTGTGGCTTGGTGACATTGGCTGTGTTGGGCATACGCCTGTTGCAGCGGCACTAGATAACATTCCAGATTGTCTGTGGCTTGGTGAATACATTGGCTGTGTTGGGCATACGCCTGTTGCAGCGGCACTAGATAACATTCCAGATTGTCTGTGGCTTGGTGAATACATTGGCTGTGTTGGGCCATACGCCTGTTGCAGCGGCACTAGATAACATTCCAGATTGTCTGTGGCTTGGTGAATACATTGGCTGTGTTGGCCATACGCCTGTTGCAGCGGCACTAGATAACATTCCAGATTGTCTGTGGCTTGGTGAATACATTGGCTGTGTTGGGCCATACGCCTGTTGCAGCGGCACTAGATAACATTCCAGATTGTCTGTGGCTTGGTGAATACATTGGCTGTGTTGGCCATACGCCTGTTGCAGCGGCACTAGATAACATTCCAGATTGTCTGTGGCTTGGTGAATACATTGGCTGTGTTGGGCATACGCCTGTTGCAGCGGCACTAGATAACATTCAAGCTGTTCTAACACGAATCATGATTCAGATGAGTCGTGGTCTCAATTAGATGCCCTACAATAACGAATAGGGACACTGGCTCAAAAACAGTAAACAGCTGCATAGAAAGATAAGGCAGCCGTCGTCTTTGAAGCATTTTGTACAAAGTCATTCATACCGAGGAGGTTAAACACAGGGCTCTACTTTCCATAGCCGTCTATCTTGTCAGATCACTCGACTGAATAATCTGTTAAATAACTCATTCAGGATGACATCTCAGATGCATTGCAGACATTACCAGGAAAAACATTCGTTGCTGGAGGCCTTTTCCAGACAGCTTGCTGAGACAACCTAGCCGGATGAACTCCTGAAAAACACCAATCACAACTAATTCCATCACAACATCTCAGGGAAAGAGCAAAACTGATAAAAACAAATGAGTTTTTCAAACTGGCTACTCTCACGTACAAAATGTTGATATGGGATTCCGTCCAAAATGGCACCCTATTCCTTACATAGTGCACTACTTTTGCACTATATAGGGAATAGGGTGCCTTCAGGGACGCATCCAGATCCCTACTTGAACTCACCCGCCCTGGAGTGACTAGACTGTCGATGCCAATCAAATCCTTCTTAAGCTCCAGAAGCTTCTGGAAGTTCTCCATCTTGATCATGCTGCCGTGGAGCTGGGCCACCACCTCTGACACGTCCGCCAGCGCGGCTATGGGAGAGGACACAGCAACGCTCAGTCTGTGATGTCATAGACCTCAACTGCACCAGGGGGGCTCCCTAAGCTAGCCCGGGCTCAGAGAGCCCCTGACGGCTACAGAACAGTAACAGTTACCTCTGCAGTCCCTGAAATCCACGTGTGTGGGGGGGTAGTGTTTGCACAGACGCTCCAGGATCTGCTTGTAATGCAAGAGGCGGTGCAGGGGCCTGAGGATGAACACGTTGAGAGGGATGTAGCACACCTTCTGCAGCTCAAAGTCCCGGACCAGCACCTCCAGCCTCCGGGAGCCCCGGCATGCCTTCTCCAGCTCCACCAGGGCCTCCGAGTGCTTCTGGAGGTGGGCAGTCAGCGGCTACAATAGAGTAGGGTTGAGTAGAATAGATCTTTATTGGCCATTTGCACACACACACACACACACACACACACACACACACACACACACACACACACACACACACACACGGCTACGGGGAGCACAGGGTTAGCCGCAAAACAACGCCCCTGGAGCTGTACGACAGTTTGTACAAGTCAGCATACATTGGTCATGGTGCAGATACAAAGTGAATTTGATATAAAGTGCAAGAAAAAGCAGCCAATACCTTCAGGCCCTGTAGATTCTTCAGCATGACATCACCGATGCGCTGGTAATCTCCTTTAATGTGGGCATTGGAGCGCCCTTCCCTATAAAAAAATAAAACACTAGCAACTTCTTCTCTCTGGAACGGTTTCATGCTAGGGTTTGTGCTGAGATATTTCTGCTGTGGACAGCAGAGGAATGTGAAGCACTTAAAAGACTCTTAAAGCCATATTTCATATTCATGTGAGCTCCAACACTCATGCAAGGACATTTAAATGGCGTTTGACTGCACCGCTGAAAACCGCAAGCAGGTGTCTACCTTGAGCATGAATTGCAGTTGACAGCTAGATATAGCACCATGCAGACTGACCTTTCTCCACGCTCGTTCATTCAAAATATGAACCAATACGTTCTGGAGTGGGTAGTACAAGCCCAAAGAGGACATTTTGAATGTTATGCCTTTGAGATACAACCCCTGTTTCACTGACAAAACCCTCTACCAGATCTAAATCAAAGGTCAACAGTCAGGAGAGGGCTAAAATAACATTTGAATATGTAAAACAAGATAGCCAGCTACATGCATCTGTGCTCTGTATTCGGTCTGCTGATTTGCCTTTGGGGCTTTAGCCATGTTTTGAGAGAAAACACAGTCAGATCTTGCGTGGAGGTCCCTTTCGCTCTCGTTTGGTCTTGTAGTACGTCTGGACATGTGATGCTGATCACTACAGTATGAAGTCTGCAGCAGTGACAGTCTGCCAGCCAGGCCCTCTCTGTGCCACCATGGGGGAGCTCTGATGTAAGGACCACATCATTAAGAGGAGCAGACAGTGGAAAAACCCACAGGCTAGAAGTAGCGGCTTGATGCAGCGCGACCGTTGCCATAGCAACCCCAGCTCCCCAGGTCATCCACGGGAGGAGGTGCGTCTCTGCGATGAAGCCTCCCAGACTGAATGTCAATACCGCTCATTAGACAAAGACCAGACCCCGGGATCAATGAGCCCAGTTCACAATGACAAACCCCAACTGTGTTCTTAATCTAAGGGGACCTTACACAAAACGAGGCTAAGTGCACTGGCATTTTAAGAAAAAAAATGACCTGAACTATAAAAAGAGATGTATCATTGTGATGGATTACAGTCATCCAGTGAGGTACAAGGCCTTTCATGCCATCTCACCATAGAGCCAGTCTCTGCTCCACCTCTCTGAGGAAGCCGGAGTGGAACTTGTACAGAGGGTCAAAGTTGGAGAAGATGGTGCTCTTCAGGGAGTCCGGTGCAGCTTCATCTTTACCCACCAAGTTCTGAAAAGACTGGGATGACACACACACACACACACACACACACACACACACACACACACACACACACACACACACACACACACACACACACACACACACACACACACACACACACACACACACACACAGTTCTGCATTAGAGCACACTCTTTATTGTGCAAATCGTGACATTCTCAATTGCCAGTAGCCAAAAGAGGACTTGAAATCTAATGAGGTGAAATGCAGTGTTTCTGGTGAATTAGGAGCCCATCTGCTTGGATTGCATTAGAATCTGCCTGATGTGCTGCTTCCAAAAAGACCTCTGTGCTGTTGTTTAGCAACAATCACATTGGCCTCATGACTTCCACCAAATCCTTTAACGACCTGTAGATGAATGGAGGAATCGACCTAGAGATGAATGGAGGAAATGGAGGAATCAATAGCCCATCATTCCTGACAAGACCCAGGGGGAGTCTTTCATTAAAGGCTACCTGATCAGATTAAAAGGGAAGCTATAGCCTGATGTGGTTTGGGGTGGAGGAGTTGGAGATGGTGGTGGGGTGGTTTAGCTGGTTTGCATCACATATGACACCTTATTCCCAATATAGTGCACTGTTCTGGTCAAAAGTAATGCAAAAATATTCACACCCCTTGACTTTATCCACATATTGTTTTGTTACAAAGTGGGATTAAAATGGATTTAATTGACAATGATCTAGACAATATACTCTGTAATGTCAAAGTGGTAGAATTTATATATATTTTTAAATGAATGGATGTTAAAAAAACAAATATATCTTAATTAGATAAGTATTCAACCCCCTGAGTCAATCAATACATGTTAGAATCACCTTTGGCAGTGATTACAGCTGTGAGTCTTTCTGGGTAAGTCTCAAAGCTTTGACCACCTGAATTGTACAATAACTGCCCTTATTCTTTAAAGAAATTATTCAAACTCTGTCAAGTTGGTTAATTATTGCCAGACAGCCATTTCCAAGTCTTATAGATTTTCAAGCCGATTTAAGTGAAAACTCTAACTAGGCCACCAAGTAACATTCAATGTCATCTTGGTAAGCAACTCCAGTTGCTTCAGTAAGTATATACACCCCTTGACTTCGACATTTTATTGTGTTACAGCCTGAATTTAAAATATATTCATATATCATAATGTCAAAGTGGAATGATGTTTTTTGAATTTTTAACAAATTCATTAAAAATTAAAAGCTGAAATGTCTTAAATTAACCCCTTTGTTATGGCAAGCCTACATAAGTTCAGGAGTAAAAATTTGCTTAACAAGTCATATAATAAATTGGATGATCTTCGAATGACTACCTCATATCTGTTCTCCCACACACAAAATGATCAGTAAGGTCCCTCAGTCGAGCATTGAATTTCAAACACAGATTCAACCACAAAGACCCTCTTGCTAGATGGGTAAAAATTATAATGCAGACATTGAATATCCCTTTGAGCATGGTGAAGTTATTAGTTACACTTTGGATGATGTATCAATACACCCAGTCACTACAAAGACTCAGGTGCCCTTCCTAACTCAGTGGCTAGACGGGAAGGAAACCACTCAGGGATTTGGTGACTAATGGTGACTTTAAAACAGTTACAGAGTGTAATGGCTGTGATAGGAGAAAATTGAGGATGGATCAGCAACATTGCAGTTACTCCACAAAACAAAACAAATTTAAAAAAGAGTGAAAAAAGTGGAGCCCGTACAGAATAAAAATATTTTAAAACATGCATCCTGTTTGCAACTAGTCACTAAAGTAATACTGCAAAATAAATGTGTCAAACCATTCACTTTTGTGTTATGCGTTTTGGATTTGCCCAAACATTACTTAGAACCACTCTCCATAATGTCAAGCACAGTGGTGGCTGCATCATGTTTTGGGTATGCTTGTAATCATTAAGGAATTAGGAGCTTTACAGAATAACAAATAAATGGAATGACACTAAGCACGGGCAAAATACTAGAGGAAAACCTAGTTCAGTCTGCTTTCCACCAGACACTGGGACATCTATTCACCATTCAGCAGGACAATAACTTAAAACACAAGGTCACATCTGCACTGGAGTTTACCAAGAAATGTTGAATGTTCCTGAGTGGTTGAGTTAGTTTTGACTTAAATCTGCTTGAAAATATATGGCAAGACCTGAAAATGGTTGTCTAGCAATGATCAACAACCAATTTGACAGAGCTTGAAGAATAAAAAATAAAAAAAGGCAAATATTGTACAATCCAGTCTCTTAGAGACTTACCCAGAAAGACTCACAGCTGTAATCACTGCCAAAAGTGATTCTGCCATATATTGACTGGGGTGTGAATACTTATGTAAATTAGATACATCTGTAATTTATTTTCAATACATGTACAAAATGTTTAAAACATGTTTTCACTTTTTCATTTTGGGGTTTTGTGTGTAGATGAATGTGAAAAAAGTAATCAATTTAATACATTTTGAATTTAGGGTGTAACAAAATGAGCAATAAGTCAATGGGTATGAATACTTTTTGAAGGCAGTGTATATTTGGCCTTGTATTTAGGTGATTTTAGGTAATTTAGGTAATTGTCCTGCTGAAAGGTGAATTTGTCTCCCAGTGTCTGTTGGAAACCAGGTTTTCACCAGTGCTTAGCTCCATTTCTTTTCTTTTTATCCCATAACTCTAACTAGTCCTTGCCTATGATAAGCATACCCATAACATGATGCAGCCACCACCATGCTTGAAAATATGAAGAGTGGTACTCAGTGATGTGTTGTGTTGGCCCCAAACATAATGTTTGTATTCAGCACAAAAAGTCAATTTATTTGGCACAGGATGCATGATTTGGAATATTTTTATTCTGTACAGGCTTCCTTCTTTTCACTCTGTTATTTATGTTAATATTGTGGAGTAACTACAATGTTATCGCTCCATCCTCAGTTTTCTGCTTTAAAGTCACCATTGGCCTCATGGTGAAATACCTGAGTGGTTTCCTTTCTCTCCGGCAACTGAGTTAGGATGGACGCCTGTATCTTTGTGGTGACTGGGTGTATTGATACAACATCCAAAGTGTAATTAATAACTTCACTACGCTCAAAAGGATATTCAACGTCAGATGGGTAACAAAAATGTAAACAATCTACCAATAGGTGCCTTTCTTTGTGAGACATTTGAAAACATCCCTGGTTTTAGTGGTTTTGTGCGTAGGCCAGTGACACAAAATCTCAATTTAATACATTTTAAAATCAGGCTGTAAGACAACAAAATGTGAAAAAAGTCAAGAGGTGTGAATACTGTATGAAGGCAGTGTACACAGGAGAGGAACAGGGTTTAGAGGAGGTAAAGCAGGGTGCTGCTGAAAAGGCCTTGGGAAGCAGACAGCAGGCAGCAGCTGTTCCTCAGATGACTTAACAACACCAGCCAATGGGGGAGGGTGGAGAGGGGGAAGGAACAACAAAAAAAGAGAGAAAGAATGAGAGAAGAGAGAGACAGAGTGACCGAAAGAGAAAGAGCAGCCAAGGCAAATGTTTATGAGAAGTGTAAAAGGCTTCTCTAAACATCAGAGAAGACAAGAAGTGGTGGTGGCCCATATAAACAGCGAGAGAAGAGAGTGGTTCTGCAGTCTCCGTTTCCACATCTGTGAACGCTGCTACAACCAGATGATGTTCACAGGGTGAATACTGAATACTGACTTCATACCCCGCACGACTAAAACACTTGCCGCTCAACTCCCCTTCCCCAAAAGACGTGTAAATATTGGACTATAAATTGTGGCTGTATTATACTTATTCTAAAACGTTTATTTTATTCTACTGAGCCATTTACTTTATGTTCATATTATTATCTTTTATCGTTTCGTATTGCTGTTGCATTGTGGAGAAGGAACCTGCAAGTAAGCATTTCATTGGATGGTGTATACCATGTATACCGTGTGTATCCCGTACATATGACTAATAAAACATGACACCAACACTCACAGCAACTTCCTTCACTGATTGCAATACACTGGAAGGAGATGTGCCTTTCTTTTAATGTCCTGGTTTTTTTTGCGTCTCCCTTGAGAGACAAACAAAAATGCGTCCATATGTTTGTCTGTACAGAGGCGGTGGGAGCCAAAAGAAAAATGACTAAAATAGGATGTCAGCCCAACGTTAAGCAGGGACATTCAAGGCCGTGGATCTCATTGCACTGTATATTTACAGCCTTGGGTGAGATAAACAGATTAATACATTTCATAGCATTCTCAGACTATTTTCCCCACCTGCCAAAAAACATCTCCCACCCCCACTGCATGGATCCCTGTGTGTTTGCCATATGCTCTTTTGTAAAGCAGCTAGCCGGAATAATCAATGTTTTCTGCCCGGAGGATGGGAGAAAATAAACAAAAGGTCAGTGTTAAGTCCCTGAGAGAGCGGAAGAATCTATCTGGTGATGGGCCTTACCACAGTCACGACCTCCAGGTCCTTCAGATAGGTCCTCTCTGTGGTCAGCAGCTCCTTGGCAATAAAGTAGGCCTTGTCGGTGGGGAATCTCTGTGAAAAGAAGAGGACAGAGTGTGAAACTGAGCAGAGACAACACAGTAAGCTGTAGACTGTGTCTTGGGTATTTTTTTCACATTTTGTGTCATCAATTCCAGTGTTAAGACATGTAGCCCAGTTACAGTACATCACATTTTGTACAGTGTTCACAACACGGTTCCCTGTGGGTAGTTATTTAGGCCAGGTAATCTGGGTCCTCTGCTATTTTAGGTACTATATGACTGTAGCCTCTTTGAAGCTGGTTATGCTAACTGGAGATTTAAAACCACAATGACGTCCACACAGCAACTGACAACAATCCCTCTCTAGATCTAATCCTTTAACGGGGGCCCTCTCTGGACCACAAACCTTCCTCCGAACCTCGTCTTCATCATCGGTGCGCACGCTTCCGGCATCGTTGAGCAGGGGGCTGGTAAGGGGGGAGGGCTGCCGACCGTCCGGACTGTGACCACAGAGCTCGACCGGCTTCTGACCATTGACCATGCCCTGGGAGTTACCGGAGGAGGCGGAGAGATGAGGGCTGTTGGACACCACTCCTGCTGTAGCGAAGGAGAGGGGGATGAGAAATGAGGAAGAGTTAGAGAGGAACAAGTTCAATTACAGTCATATACATCTTATAGTATTGTCCCAGGGATAATAATGAGAGCTAAATTGGGGGATGTGCCTTGCCTGTAGCTAGTTACTGTAGCTACTTGCATCCAGACAAGAGTCACCCATGACTCACTCTGCTGCCCAGACAGCTCTAGTGCTCTTCTCTCTCTGTAATGTCTGCCATTTCAGCATAATACCATCAGGATTACGCTGCTGTTGGGTTGAATACAGTATTATGAATGACTGGAATCGATTACCTAAATCAACTACACTTCCACTAGGATGTTCACTAGGGACACTTGATTGCATACTTGCCCACTACCGTCTCCTGTCCTCTGATAGCACCACGTTGGCATGGACAGAACAATGATTAAACCAGCAACATCTCTGGTGAACACCTTACAGACGCCACGATACTACATTCTACAATGGAGGGAACAGCTGTGACAACAAGCACCACGGGAATACCAAACACGGACTACATGAACACAGCCACGAGACACACAAATGAGTGTATATTAAAAAAACACACTCTATAAACACACACACACACACACGTACATTTAACAGAGCTACGCTACATCTACGACAGCACAGGAGGATGAGGATGGGACTAGGGTCTAAAAACAGTCACGAGACAATGTTGGGGGGGGGGGGGGGGGGGGGGGTGGTCTTTATAAAAGAAGATTCTGGAGTCCCACTTCATAAAGGTCAACTTTATTGACACTAGTGCACAACCGTATACAAGGTTAAAAAGTGTAGAAAGTCTCCCGGGAAAAAGAGAAGATCCGGTAAAAAATCAGTATCAGAGCCCAGTGAGTGTCAAAGCAACATCAACACGAGACCGTAGCAAACAGTGTGTGACGGAAGTGAGTGAGAGAGCGAGTGAGTGAGAGAAAGAGGGAAAGAGAAACAAGTCAAGTTGGAATTTACAACAAGCATATTCTGGGACTTGTCTAATAGTACCTGTAGGTGTCACAGTGCACAAAGAGCTTCCCAGAATAAATGTCTCTATTGCAGTATTACTACGGATACCACTTTGCTAATACTTTATTAAGACAGTCAGTTGCTTTAGAGGGAGCATACCGATTGTACACTCAAGCTATGTTATACAAATCAATTGTGTCAATCGTAGGAGCAGCACAATCTGCAGAAGAAGCATTTTGTGTCCACTCGTTGTAAAATTGAACTTAAATCAAAGTTTAATGGGTGAGCAGTAATCATCGTAACATAATGCACATTGTCGTCTCAGATGGATCAAATTATACCTTGCTGCTGAAAGTGCTACTGGCTTGTCTGATGTGAGTGATATCTGCCTGGTGAAATGTTACAGCAGGTAGGAGTGAGGTGAGGGTACATACATCGTGAAACAGCCAGGGCAAGAAAGCATCAACATCATGCCTGAGCCCTGGGTTAGCTTCTTGGACATGCAATGGAACCAAGCGCGGTCGAGACTAGCGCACACACAAGCCTGGCCTATAGAGCCATGAGTTTAAGCCTGGCACACAATATATTACTATATTATATTACTATAGAGTAGATGTAGTGAATGTGTTGGTATCGAATACAAATCATGACCCGAAATATCAGCCGTGTGCAACAGCCCAACGCCACAGAGCCATAAGACAGTGCTTGGTGTACCTGACGGGGTTCTCCTTGCCTGCAGTGATCCAGCGACCAGCACTACTCTCACACTGTTACCTCTCACACTTAACCTGGAAGTCATCAATGAAATCGGGTAAAAACAACATTGTGTTATTATTTACAGTTTATATTCATTTTGGACTATGTTAATAAACAGGACCAATATCATAAAACGACACAATAGATAATAAATACTCTGTACACGTGGATAAAGCCCAAGCCTAGAAGAGTCTCAAAGATCCTAGCCGAGCAGAAGCCCGTGGCATTGACGGATGAGCTGAGAGACTGAGACGCTGCCCTTAAATTGCCTTTCAGACACATAACATGCAGCACATACTGAAACCTGCCTCCGTGTTCCCAGCGTATCCCCTGGTTCCTGTCATCCTGAACAGAGTCATTTCTCAACTCCCCCCAGTCCTACATTCTAGTCCTCTGTACTCTCTGCTGACAGTCACCTGGACCACTGCAGTAAAGGAGACCCAGTTTAACCCCCTTTTCTCTTCACACAGTCAGTTACAGAACAGCAAGACATCAGGACAGTACAGGAACAGGTTGACATGCTTTCAGAGCAGGGAAATAGAGACAAGGTGAGATTTAACCCCTTAAGTGTTGCATGCTGACAGAACAGAACAGTGTTTCAAATTGGACAAGGAAATTCGGGGAAAATAAAAATAAAAAATAAAATAAAAAAAAGCATTGTGATATAAGGTCAATAAATCCTTAATCAAAATTATACACTGCAAACAAATGACAAGGAGAATGAAGCAAAAATAAAGAAAAAAAAAATTGGGGACAGCAAGAAAACAAATAAAACACAAAAGTGCAGAGTAATTTTGTTAGGGAAAAATGGCTACCTTTGCAATGCTGGAGGAAAAGAACAAATCAGTGAGATAAGTATACCCCTGGAGTTCGCTGAACAATAGAGAATGAACGCTTACAAGAGATGTTTAGGTAGACAAGGAGAAGAAGAGATGCCAACAGTGGGCATCAGAGCCATATTACACCACCAACACCTGAGGTCTCTCACACACACACACACACACACACACTCTCTTAGGTCTAATAAAACATGCCTAAAACCCACAGAGAATTGCTTTTCTGGACAACCAGTACCAGCACTGTCCAGTAGTAGTAAGTGGGTATGGATATCTGCTGGTATGTCAAGTCTTTAAAATAACGTTCCTTCGTTAAAACGGATGTTCGCCAGAACAAACTACGTCTATGAAACATTATTGTGGCTCTGTTTGTGTGTATATATATATATATATATATATATATATACACACACACACACACACACACAGTCAACAGTAGTTAGCTGGATTTCAATCCGTTGAGTATTTGTACAGAACACAGGGTTACTGTAAACATAGTGAATATGAAATGAGGAGTTGGGACGTGCTGCAGCTGAACTGAAAGCTTTCTCAGCACCAAACAAAGACATGACCGGCTTCGCTCACTACGGACACCAATTAGATATCGACCGCATGTACAGTACAAGCAAAACCCACGTCTATAGTCAATACTATCGTGCCCTCCTAAGCAACTCCCTAAATATCAACCATTAATCAGACATAGAACATTAACACAGAACATTACAAGGAAACTGCCTGTCTGTCTCCTCTATTTCTAGGCACAGTATACTCAACACGAACCAACCCATCACAAAAGTCTACAGATACGATCATAACGATTACAAAAGCAATACAAGTGCATATACAGTACCGTATAAAACGTAAACCAACTCCCCCATCGACATGCTATCAAACAACAACATATTGTCAATTTACAGAATGGATGATATATCAGCGATGGGCGACTCCAGTCCTTGGACGGGAGTGATGTCACACTTTTCTCCCCATCCCTAGCAAACACAGCTGATTCAACTAATTGCGTTCTAAACTGAAGATCATGATTAGTTGATTATAGGAGGCAGGTGTGTCAGCTGGGGCTGGGGCAAAACTGTTACACCAATCAGGCCCCCCGAGGACTGGTGTTGCCCACCCCTGTGTTATATGAAGACACAAGACGGCATTAGACAGAGCATTGGAACCCTCCGACAATCAATAAACCCTACAATGCATCATCGTAGACGGAGTGTGAAACAATAATTCCCTCGACTACATCTCAAACATTCAGCTACAGAGCATCAGGGTGTTTGAAACCCTCACCGACCACTGCATTTCATTCATGCAGTGTTTGTTCAAAGGACTTGGCACTAGAAAACGATAATCTCTCTAATTCAGAACCACCTGGTGTGTGCAGACACCAATACAATCCGAGAAGACATGAAAGGTTAACCCCCTAAGGGTAGAAGAGAACAGAGAGAGCCTTCATCCCTCTCTCCCTCAGTTAAAGGGCAGAGCGACCCAATGGGAAACAGAGTGTCAGGCTGGCTCATGGTTGAGCGTACTCTACTGTATGCTCAGCACAGCGACAGAGGAGTGTGAAGGGGGTTAGTAGCGCCTTGTCTTAAACCCTCCTAAGCAACATCTGTCCCTCCACACAAACTGGCATAGCTATCGCCATCTACCACGCTAACCATCCCATCTCCTCTCAGAACCAACGCTACCCTACGCTGCCTATAGGGCAGGTCTCTGGACTTCTTTTCTCAAGGCTAGCCTAACAGCTGAACACCTGAGCCCCGTCCTCGTCACTAAAATTAAGGCAGCCATCTTCCTCCAACTCCTCATCCAGCTGGAGGCTACCGAATGAGTATTTGTTCCTGGGCATGGGGGAGGAGTTGACCCCCATGGCCATGGGGTTACCATAGGTCAGCGGGTGGCTGCTGGAGCTGCCCGTGGTGGTCTCGGTCTCCGAGTCACTGGACTCAGTGCCACTGCTGGTGGAGCCGTCAATCATCTGAACAGCCCCTATGTGGTCTACGCCACCCCGGCTGTACAGCTTCTGTAAGGGGCTGGGCTTGGGCTGGCCGGGGGCAGACAGGCCATTGGCCATCATACGACGCTCCAGAGCAGCCATGCGCTCGTTGCGGGAGACGACGGGTCGGGGATCGTGGGAGGGCGTGGAGGTGGCCTGCTGCGGGCTCAGGACGAAGGGGTCAGTGTCGGAACGGTTACGCATGTTGTGGAGCTTCTGTAAGTGTGGCGAGCGGGCCACGATGGGTGAGTAGCTGCCGTAGTTTGGCGGGGCCTGGCCCTCATCTCGGGGCCCCCCAGGGCCCCCCCGGGCGTTAAAGCCCCCGTGACCCGGTTCGTCCCAGCGCGGGAGCCGGGAGCCGTAGCCGTTCTGATCGGCGTGGCTGAGCGAACCTGTCCGGTGGAAGGTGCTCATAACGGGGCTTGACGTGGTGCTCTTAGAGCCTAACATATGGCGGACTGTCAGGGGGCTGCTGCTACGCTGATCCCCAATACCACGACCCCCCAAATCCTCCATCATAGTACTATGGAGAGGGCCACGTGGCGGACCCCCGCCGAAGAATGACAGGTTTCCCGACTCATCTAATGCACGGCTCATATTGAGGGGGGGTTTTGGGGAGGGAGGGGACTCCATGTACCTCATCCTACCCAGAGCGAGTTCTCGCTCGTTTATACTGCCACAGCGGGGGCCCGCCACCTCCTCCCCATAGCTCTCATTAGGGTGAGACCTGGTAACCCGGCCCTTGGCCACGTCGTATTCACTATCTATATCACTGCAGTCAATGTAGGGGATGGAGGAGCTGCTGCCCTTAGCGCCCCGGGAGGCTGGACCTGTGTTCAGATGTTCTGGGTGGGGCTGCCTGGCTGGGCCTGGTTCTGCCCCGGGGCCTGGCCTTTCCTCGCTGTGTGCCCCATTCCTCTGGCTGGAGGGGCTGCTTCTGGTCCGCAGGGCCGATGGGTCTTCGGCGCTCACCAACACGGACTCCTTCCAGTGACGGCGTGGCGGAGAGTCCACTACGTCTCCTGGAGCACGGCTCACACTCTGTGGCATACGGAGACGGGAGAAGAGGGAGAAAGAGAGGGTTGAAGGTTTTACTTGACAGTGAAACAAGGAAATAGAGTTTTTGTGTTATGGACGAGTTAGTTATTCACTCCACTTAATTATTAACACTGTTCTACGCACTATATTTTTCATGTTCTAATCTTCCTAAGTGAAAACATGCGTGGTTGGCTAGCAGATAGATAGAGACGGTTCCACAAAGTGCCATTTAGTACACTAGCCTCGAAGGAGACACTGACTTCTTTTGGCACTTGAGGGCGGTGCGGGGAAGGCAGTGGAGACAGACGGCTGCTGCTGTGCTGGACCCTGCTGTGTTTCCTGAAGAGGAGACAGGGTGACAGAAAGTGAACATGTTATACACCTGGCAAACCTTCACACATCCAGTCTCTGTATAGAGATAAATAGATAAAAAACACCGCCATTAAAAAGGGCTCTATATTAACAAACCTACGGTTAATCTAAGCGCTGGCGCTGTACATATGTCGTAGGTAGGGGTGTGTCAGAATCGTCTTTGCTATTTTCACAGTCGTTATTACAAGCGCAATAGCTGGCGGTAGTGCGAAAGGGCTGGGTTTGGATGAATAAATAAGTTGTAGGTGTGACGAGGGCTTGGCCACTCACTGGCCAATCAAGGCGTTCCATAGCTTAATACTGCATAGGCGTTTGCTTCAAGTTCTGTAGGTTATTGACAGTTAATTTGGCTGGGGGCACGGAATATTCTCATCCTAGTCCATTGTGGATTGATACTACAGTTTATTAAATAGCATAGGCTACAGTAACAAGTGATAGTAACAACAACAACAACAAAAAATCCTGTGTTTGCTCAATAGGTTTGGAATGTTAACAGTCAACATTGTAATTGGCTTCAACTAGTATTAGGTCTTTAGACATTGCACTTCTCCTCAAAAACAAAACACAGATAATGTATCTGTGAGGCATGTTCTCAATAACCTAGATATAGCCTCGGCCTAGCTTTAATATGGCGTTATAGGACAGCACATTTTGAACAGCCTATGTTTGGAGAAGTGAGTCTTTGTTAACTGGACAAGAGGAGTTCTTTGGAAATGGGGATGGATGCAAACCGAATGGAGTATGCACTGCCGGTAGGCCTGTGTGACTTGTAAATATTGAAAACGTAGGTCAGCAAAAATCTCACGAGTAGACCATTTAGAAAACTTTGATGAAAAGGCTCCGTGGCTAATAATTGGCCAGGATGAGCATGAAACCAAAACACATTGCTGTTAAACAAGCTTTCATTATCGTAGGGAAACGGTAGTCTAACAAAAGGACTTATTTTTTTAATCAAATGAAACGGAAAACAAGCCAACTGTTACAGGAAAATAACTTCAATGTTTCTAAATGAGTGTCACCAGGTTATGTAATTACTCGCTCCATGACGGGCATACAGCCGACATGGAGGGGATTGTAAGCACATCCAAAATAATAAGAGGAGCAGGCTAAAATCATTTAATAACCTACAGTTGAAGACGGAAGTTTACATACGCTTAGGTTGGTGTCATTAAAACTGGTTTTTCAACCACTACTCAAATTTCCTGTTAACAAACTATAGTTTTGGCAAGTGGGTTGGGACATCAACTTTGTGCATGACAAGTCATTTTTCCAACAATTGTTTACAGACAGATTATTTCATTTATAATTCAATGTATCACAATTCCAGTGGGTCAGAAGTATACATACACGTAGTTGACTGTGCCTTAAACAGCTTGGAAAATTCCAGAAAATTGTTTTTGGCTTCAGAAGCTTCTGATAGGCTAATTGACATAATCTGAGTTAATTGGAGTTATACCTGGAGATCAGCCAATACCTAAAAAAAAACAATTGTAGACCTCCACAAGTCTGGTTCATCCTTGGGAGCAATTTCCAAATGCCTGAAGGTACCACATTCATCTGTACAAACAATAGTACGCAAGTATAAACGCCATGGGACCACACAGCCGTCATACCGCTCAGGAAGGAGACGCGTTCTGTCTCCTAGAGATGAACGTACTTTTTTGCGAAAAGTGCAACTCAATCCCAGAACTACAGCAAAGGACCTTGTGAAGATGCTGGAGGAAACAGGTACAAAAGTATCTATACCCACAGTAAAACAAGTCCTATATCGACCTAACCTGAAAGGCCGCTCGAAAACCGCCATAAAAAAAGCCAGACTACGGTTTGCAACTGCAAAATAGGGACAAAGATCATACTTTTTGGAGAAATGTCCTCTGGTCTGATGAAACACAAATAGAACGTTTGTCCATAATGGCCATCGTTATTTTTGGAGGAAAAGGGGGAGGCTTGCAAGCCGAAGAACACCATCCCAACCGTGAAGCACTTCACAAAATAGATAGCTTCATGAGGAAGGAAAATGATGTGCATATACTGAAGCAACATCTCAAGACATCAGTCAGGAAGTTAAAGCTTGGTCGCAAATGTGGACAATGACCCCAGGCATACTTCCAAAGTTGTGGCAAAATGGCTTAAGGACAACAAAGTCAAGGTATTGGAGTGACCATCACAAAGCCCTAACCCCATCCTATTGAAAATCTGTGGGCATAACTGAAAACGCGTGTGTGAGCAAGGAGGCCTAGAAACCTGACTCAGTTACACCAGCTCTGTCAGGAGGAATGGGCCAAAATTCACCCAACTTCTTGTGGGAAGCTTGTGGAAGGCTACCCGAAACGTTTGACCCAAGTTAATTAATTGAAAGGTAATGCTACCAAATAATTGAGTGTATGCAAACTTCTGAACCACTGGGAATGTGACGAAAGAAATGAAAGCTGAAATAAATCACTCTACTATTATTCTGACATTCCACATTCTTAAAATAAAGTGGGGATCCTAATTTACCTAAAACAGGGATTTTTTTACCAATATTAAATGTCAGGAATTGTGAAAAACTGAGTTTAAATGGCCAAGGTGTATGTAAACGTCCGACTTCAACTGTATATGGATAAAAATGGGATTCCACTCACTATTGCTGCTGCCAAACTTGTTAATTTAATAAAGCTTTGGTGATGAGGAGAAGGGGGTGCTATGCTTGGTTTTTAAATCAAATGAAATAGGATTTTTGCGTTTCTAAATATGAGGTTTACGGGCACTAAAAGCACATCTCTCTTGTGCATATAGGTACTGTGCGTCACGGCTGGATAGGCCGTGCTTCCGCTGTCGAAATCCTAACCAACCCCGTCTTCTTTTATTTTTGTTATCAGCTTCAACATTGCGGCTTCTATCGATGTAATTGTCGGCATAATTCCCAATCCCCCATATATATATATATATATTTTTATATATATTATTTTAAATATATATACACAGTCCAGTTAAAGGTTTGGACACTATTCCTTCAAAGACATTGTAGAATAATGGTGAAGACAACAAAACTATGAAATAACACATATGGAATCATGTACTAACCAAAAAAGTATTATACATATCAAAATATATTTTATATTTGAGATTCTTCAAAGTAGCCACCCTTTTCCTTGACGACAGTTTTGCACACTCTTGGCATTCTCTCAACCAGCCTCAAGAGGTCACCTGGAATGAATTTCAATTAACAGGTGTGCCTTGTTAAAAGTTAATTTGTGGAATACCTTTCCTTCTTAATGTGTTTGAGCCAAACACTTGTGGTGACAAGGTAGGGGTGGTATACAGAAGATAGCCCTATTTGGTAAAAGACCAAGTCCATATTATGGCAAGAACAGCTTAAATAAGCAAAGAGAAATGATAGTCCATAATTGCTTTAAGACATGAAGGTCAGTCAATCTGGAAAATGTCAAGAACTTCGAAAGTTTCTTCAAGTGCAGCTGCAAAAACCACCAAGTGCTATGGTGAAACTGGCTTTCATGAGGACCGCCACGGGAAAGGAAGACCCAGAGTTACCTCTGCTGCAGAGGATATGTTCATTATAGTTACCAGCCTCAGAATTTGTAGCCCAAATAAATACTTCAGAGATCAAGTTTCAGACACATCTCAACATCAACTGTTCAGAGGAGACTTTGTGAAATCAGGCCTTCATGATCAATTTGCTGCAAAGAAACCACTACTAAAGGACACCAATAATAATAATAATAATAATATTAATAAGAGACTTGCTTGGGCCAAGAAACACATGCAATGGACATTAGATCGGTGGAAATCTGTCCTTTTGTCTAAGGAGTCCAAATTTGCAATTTTTGGTTCCAACTGTCGTGACGCGGAGATCATCCAGTCACCTACTCAGCATATGTGGTTATTTTGCCCATCTTAATCTTTTATTTTTATTGGCCAGTCTGAGATATGGCTCAGCACCCTGGAGTCGCCTCTTCACTGTTGACATTGAGACTGGTGTTTTGCGGGTACTATTTAATGAAGCTGCCAGTTGAGGACTTGTTTGTTTCTCAAACTAGACACTAATGTACTTGTCCTCTTGCTCAGTTGTGCACCGGGTCCTCCCACTCCTATTTCTATTCGGGTTATAGCCAGTTTGCGCTGTTCTGTGAAGGGAGTAGTACGAGATCTTCAGTTTCTTGGCAATTTCTCCCATAGAATAGCCTTAATTTCTCAGAACAAGAATAGACTGAAGAGTTTCAGAAGAAAGTGCTTTGTTTCCGTCCATTTTTAGCCTGTAATCGAACCCACAAATGCTGATGCTCAAGATACTCAACTAGTCCAAAGAAGGCAGGTTTTATTGCTTCTTTAATCAGAACAACAATTTTCAGCTGTACTAACAATTTCAAAAGGGTTTTCTAATGATCAATTAGCCTTTTAAAATTATAAACTTAGATTAGCTAACACAACGTGCATTGGAACACAGGAGTGATGGTTGCTGATAATGGGCATCTGTACGCCTATGTAGATATTCCATACAAAATTTGCCGTTTCCAGCTACAATAGTTATTTGTGACCCCAAACCTTTGAACGGTAGTGTATATATAACATTCTATTGGTTTTGTATAATTGTTTCTGAAATATCCCCACTGGCGCATACTGAAATTGGCACTTTGGCGCACGTTAAGGACACACCTCCGATATTGCCACCCATCCCATATCAGCGCAAGCGAGCTAATATAAGACAGGTAAATTACCAGTCCTGGCACTAGGGTATGAAAATAGAAGAATAGACAATCGCGCTGGCTTAACGTCAGCCAAAAATAGAGCCCTAAGTCTTTACCTTTCAAAGGGAATCTTCTTAAACTCAGAATCCTTCACGTAATCAATCACCTGCTTCTGGGTCCGACCGCTGCAGTGAGAAAAGTAGCAAGGGAGATGATTGAGGTCAGTGAACTTACAACAGAGCTGGAGCAGCTTTGTCCGGGTGACAGTTAGTAAATGAGATTCAGACTGAGGTACTGACTGGTTCTTCATCAAACCTGCTATATCCTGCTATATGTGTCATGAGAGACTGCTTTATTATTGTGTGGCCCCAGGGTCCCTCAAGGGGCCAGCTTGTCTACCTGAATCTGAAGGAGGAGCCTCGGGTGAAGAGGACAGGCTTGGGTTTGGGTTTGGGCTCCTCGAAGAGGCGGAAAAAGGCGTGGTATTCCACACAGATCTTCCAGAAGACTTTACAGCAGTCCCTGCTACCCATCAGGAACTCCAGAGTGTCCTGGTAAGAGCTCTGCTGCAGGGTGGGACAGATATAGATGTAACACGCATCAATGTAAAAAACTCAGGGCTGGACGCCCTGAGGCATTGGTGATGATTATCATTTTGAAATTCTTATAGTCTATTGCCAGATGACTTACGTTCAGGTCTGGTCTGAGCTTGATGAGAAACCGCTTCCGTTTGAAGCTCAATTTGCGCACTTTGGACCAGTTGAAGGCATTGATCTTGGTGTGTCCCTGCAGCCGATGTAGAAGTTCACACAATGGTTTAACATGGCGTGTGCCATGCAATAAAAGCCAGCCTGTTCGTCGTAATAATCCTGTCATCAAACATCAGCTCCACATTCCTCAAATAGAACTAGCTCTTAATCCCAATAGATTTGTGAACAGAGAAACTGTCACATGTCAAAAGCCTGTCAAACTCAATTCCACTTCAAAGAGCAATTGAAAAGCAGAACAGCTGCAAGCAAGTGTGGCATAACCAAGCTGGTTAATCATTTAAACTACCCATTTGCCATTACACCATCCACATCAAACGTTTGGATCAAACATCCTGTACGTTTCTAATTATAAACAGCAGTCTACAAATCCTCTAACTCCATCCAGCTCTACTCTGTGTTGACCTGTAAAGTAGTGTCGGTCACCTGAAAGACCAGGACACCAGTGTGCGCCACGGCCAGGCTCAGCTTGCTGCCCTCGCGGTCCTTGGCAGGATGCAGTCTCACTCCGTACAGCTCCAGCCTGCGTGCCACCTCCAGCAGCTGGTAGTCCGACTCTGCTGGCGTCTGACCCCTACAAGCACACAAACAATAGCCTGCGTCAAGTCTCATGTAAGTCTCATAGGCCTCTCCAAGGACATGTCCCAAATGACACTCTATTCCCTTTATAGTGCCCTACTTTTGACGCAGTCTCACACAAGTCTCTTATGAGCTTCACAATCACGGCAAGGTGGAGATGAGGTGGGATGCGTCAGAATTCAAGGCGTCAACAAACGGTTACATTTCACATCCATTTTGAGCTTCTGAACCTGGCTGCTCTAAATCAAGAACTGTACTTTAAATCGGAATAATATCTACCATCAAATACATAGTCCTATATGTTCTGTAAATGTGGTGAGAGACCAAGCCACAAGACAATCTGTGTTCCCACATTCAGTTGACACCACACACCACCGAGTTCTGGGTAGAAACGAAGTTGCACAGTACCTCATTTGCCTAATTCTTATCTGTGAAAAAGCTTTCCTGTTTCCTGTGTGCTGTAGTTAATGAGAGATTTAACTCTGGCCATGGCTCCCTGCCAGGAGAACTGTGGTTAGTGTTATCAGCTGAAAAGACAGAAAAGAAAAAGAACAAGCCGGGGAGGACAGTCAAATCTAACAGAGCTCCTTTCATCTTGTCAGCTGCTTGGTGATCTCCCATCTCTGCCGTGACACCAGTGTAGCGTGGAGGACTGGGGGGTGAGGGAAGGGCTGACCATGTCCTCCTGGCACATGTTTAGAGCCAGCCAGCTGCAACGATGAGGACGACACAGAGGGGATTGTGGGATATGAAAGCCTTCCACCGTGTGTTCTCCCAGGAGTACAGAACTATCCAATTAGGGAAGAGATTATAGGGGGGAAAAAATACTGGGAGTAGGAGAAGCTACAGTGAGTGAGTTCAAGCAACCGTTTCCCTTGTGCCAACCTGTCAGCTGACTAGACAGGAGAGATACAACAATGGAAATCCAAAGTTGTTAGCTGTTTTCCACGCTGAAGTCTGGTGCGGTGTGTTGCTCATTAGGCTGTGATCCGAGTAGATTCCAGACCTTTTCTGGGGACCCAAGCAGGGTTGCTAATAAAAGCAGACATTCACACATGCACCTCCAGGCCCTAACCGCTCAACCAGCCCAGGGGGCTTTGCCTTGTCTAAACATGACGAAGAATGCCATGTCAGTTAGCACACTGGAACAAAGCACTCTATTCATTCAGTGGCGAGTTTCCCCGACTGTGTCATCTGCGTATTAAACATTGCCTTGGAAAGTATAAGGGTCTTTCACGACCTTTTCCTGTTCAGAGTGGACCTGAATAATGCCTGCACACAGCTCAGTGCAGACAAACCAGTTATAGAGGAGTTACTCACACATTCTTGGAGTGGAACTCCATGATCCTGTCGATCAGAGCCACCTGGTCTGGAATGTAGCTGTTGTTGAGGAGGTGCTGCCGACTCTGGCTCTCCTCAAAGTCCCCAATCTCAGCTGGAGGACAAAGGGTTAATGTTATGACATTGTATTACATTGTGTGCAGTGTATCTGCACCACCGCAGGTTGATCATTTGGATTATTCGCTTACATCCCTAAATAGAACAGATGAGAATATATTCAATGGAATACATCCTCATCTGTCTCTTCCCTCTAGAATCACACTTTGACAGCTCCCTCTAGCATTAGAATCCTGGCAGGCTGAGGAACGGATGACTTTTCAAAAATACTTTCTCAAGAGTGTTTTCTGGGGAGGGTACTGACATGTTTGGTTATTCTGAAGCCGTCCGTCTTTCCAGATTTCATTCAGACGAAGACTATAAAAAGGTATCCATGGCAACACACTGATTGTCAATTTGGGATGCTGCACCACATCCTGGTCGGCACATTTTGAAGACGGCACGAGCAACACAACGTGTTTCCCTACACATCCATCTTCTCTACTGACCCTGTGATCCACTAAGCCATAAAGTAACAGAGAGACGTACACTGGATAATATGGGAGACCAGCAGGGCCGCGCTACTGTCGTTGCAGGCCAGACGTCCACAGGCAAGGTCATGCTTGACTTGCAGGGCGAAGAGGTACCTGAACAAGACGGTACAACGAGACAGGTTAGAACAGAGTCAACAGGATGACTGTGGCTGTGTGTGGTTAACATCAAAAACCTGTCAGACGACAACGCAGGAGGGAGCAGCCTCAAAAAGGAAACACTTGGAGGTGATCCCAGCTTGCCAAATACGATTTATAACGCAACAGGTTCAGAAAGACAGCTTCTTGGCACATACATGTCACCACACCTGGAAGTACCGACTGTTGACTGACCCCTTACGATTGCATCATAGTACAGTACAAACCCCCATTTAACAAAGACAACTGGACTGCAGAGCAACAGTCTTGTCTATGGATAAGCGGTCTTTCGTTACCCATCCAATATCAACTGTAACCTTCTGTAGGGTCAAGGAATGAATGATATAATGAGAAAATATACATCAGAAAAACATTAGTCTTACTGAAAATAACCAGCACCATTTCAAGGTGCTACATTAAAAACCTGGCAGGTTTAAAACATGGACGGCGTGAATTATATGTCCGAGGCAGAAATAAATCTGCTGGGAGGCTGGAACACATTAGTCACTTCTGAATTAGCAGTTATATTCTGTGACATCGCAGTCGTTTCCACACACAGATCTGACCCGAGAATGACTTACTCTAATGGAAAGACTGCATAATATGCCTGCTGATAGCCTGCTGTGTGCTGTGCAGTCAGCCTTATACGACTTCATGCACTGACAGCTCGTCAGCTGAATACAAATTCCAATTATTAAAGCACCTGTAGATGAGGAAATCTTATAGCTGAGCCTTGTAGACTGAAGGTTCCTCTGAAATGGTGGCTGGTATGTTGCTGGTTAAAACTCCTGTGGTTTAATAGGCCTCTTCCTGTTTAGTCTTACCTAGTCAGTTCCTCCAGTAGTTGGGTGTGGTCAGGGGGGAAAAACTTCACCACAAATCGCAGGACTGTGTGCTTGGGCCCTGTGGGTGTGAGATCATGGCATGGTTATATAAGTAGAGTCACAGCCAAGACAATACAATTGACACATTCTAAAATCGGGGAGATTCCGATCATAGAATTTAGAATCTCTATGATTCCTTCCGATACTCTACTTCACTCAGACCTGAATCTGGGTTCTCTCACACCAATCATAGCAAGGAAGAAGTGCATTGGCTCTTGCGCACCACATGTCCTCATTTGTAGATGAGCAGACCAGTCTTTTATAAGACTTCATGAATGTTTTATGACTGGAGATGTAAACATTTAACAGCAGAGCCTCCGACTGGAAGGAAGATGGTCTCTGTGTGTGATTAAGTTTGCTCAGATGAGACGTGGTTTTGAGAAGCCACAACTAAATGAATTCGCTGAGATGTCTCCTTTCAAAGACATTTAATGTTCCCATGTTTTGGCTTGATTCATTTTCTTCTGTTAGCAGCAACAACAACAGTGTTAGCTGAAGCAAATTAAGACTGAACTGTCCATTGTTCGCCGTGTAAAAGCGTGTAATGAAGTCTGGGTTACTTACGTCTCAGCTGCTTGACTATTGGCTTAAGGAGGTCTAGCCAAACCTGTGAAGAGAAGGAAGACAAACGTCCCTTAGTCGGCATAGAGATACGAATTTAAAGCTTCTACACTTAGACAAAGAAACAACCTTCCCGTCTAGTCGGGAAACAACCCCTGTCGTACTGTGTTTTTGTCTTCCCTCACCATCATCTTGTGGTGGTCTTGGTACTCTAGGCTGAAGTAGTCGCCTTCAACGAGGTTCAGGTGGGTACACACCAGGTCAAACACCACCTTGCCAGAGGCTCTTTGCTGTAAAAGACATAGAAACAGACATGGGTAAGTTACAGAAATACACGGTGCATTGTGATTGTCTTTTGACTGTAAGGCGGGCTGGCTGGCATTCACTAGCTCAACCATTCAATGAGCAATGTGTACTTGGACTAAGGATGATATTGTCCCCCCCTGGTTTCAAAGACTCATTCTGATGACATTTCACTGGAAATCCCCTCAGCAAACTCCATCTGCAAGTCTAATCAAGGACCAACGAGCATCAGAGCACATTCAGGACTGGGTCTCATCATCCCTCTAGGACTTAGGGGTTTAGGAGGAATAGCACAGACAAACAATAGTGACATTTGCAGTAGTGACTGAGTGTCGTTTGACTGACTGGATGGATAGTGGGTGGCTTCATAGAAGCCATATCCTGGTTGACTAACGCGCCACCACCCCCTCTCTTTTCACTCCCAGGTTCTAGATGATTGCTCAAAGCATCTCCCTCCCTCTACGAAGGCCCAGGGGTTGGGACACTGAGGATCAGACAGACAGGGGGACGAGTCTGTCCCTGTGACTTTGTTCTGAATTACAAGCGTCACCGTGGGGACTGTCGATGGCACAGTGCTCTTTGAAGCTGATCTACTGGCAGCCCGGCTCACCTAGGAGGTCCATTCCTCCACGACAACACTTTGAAGTCTCCGCCTTAGTCAGTCATCTGGCTGTTTTTCACCCACTACTTCTTTTCCAATCCCAGGGGAACATACACAGCCAACACCAAAGCAACCCCAAATAGCAGCTCTGCCTTTATAGAAGAAAACCTTCCTCATTTAGAGGCACAAAGGGATGTCAGGGACTGCAGTTTAAAGCCACAACTCCTATTAGAAAACTCCTAAGATGACTGAAGCATGGCAGAGAGGAAGGGAGTGGAGCCGTTTAGCCAGGCTGCATTCTTCTGACTGATTTTCACCGGAGCAGAACGTAGCACAGTTATTCCAGTGTTTATAGTAACAGTCCCACCCTGTCTACACTCTTAGAAAAAAAGGTGCCATCTAGAGCCTAAAATCTTCATCGGCTGTCCCCATAGGAAAACTCTTTGAAATAACCTTTTTTTGTTCCAGGTAGAACCCTTTTGGTTGCATGGATCGCAAAAGGTTCTACTTAGAACCAAAACGGGTTTTCCTATGGGGACAGCCGAGAACCCTTTCGGGAACACTTTTTTCTAAGAGTGTAGGATAATAACCCAGCACCATTTGAGACTGACTGCTTCCACCCTTCTGCACCCCTCCCCCCTCTCCTACTCTACTGGTGGGAGGAGCTATAGGTGGACGGGCTCATTGTAATGGCTGGAATGGAATTAATGGAATGGTATCAAACACATCAAGCATATGGAAACCACGCTCGACTACGTTCCACTGATTCCATTCTAGCCTCCCCTGTGCCCCCCCCCCACACACACTCTAGTCTCTATACATCCTCCGCCCACGACGTACTCCTCTCCTTCTCCACCAAGTGCTATCCCTCTCTAAGGGCAGTCATTGAAACTAAGGCCTTCTCTACTTCCTGGATTATATAGTGACCTCTTCCAATCACAAGTGGGCAACCCACATAACTAACCAATGGGAAATGTTTTCCATTATTACACTCACTTATATCAGTGTTCATTAAACAGTTACTTGCATCACCAGCATAATAATCCATTCAACTGAAGTGTCCAAAAGAAGCATCAACACAGCTTCCCTCTCCATAGGTTCCCTGCTTTATCTCTCCCTCCAATACTCTCCCTTCTGACTACGGCATGTAGGGAGCTCTGGGCACCACCACATAGGACCAGCTGTTTCCATATGGCGGAAGGGTGATGGGTGAGACCACAGGGGAGCAGGAGGCTAGAGGACACAAGAGCAGACACCAGCCAAACAACCACCCACACTGCTGCCTGCCTGCCAAGGCCGTGCTGCTGCAGAACCAACCAGCCGTAAACCAGCAGTGTCAGAACTCTCCACAGAAAAACAGTCATAGGCCTAGTTTTAATACAGAGAGGAAATCTAAGTCAGTAGCCTGGGTTTTCTGTACTTAGTACTATAACATAGTGCAAGAGTAGGGTATGGTAGAGTAGGGTAAGGTAGAGTAGGGTAGGGTAGAGTAGAAGAGGGTAAGGTAGAGTAGAGTAGGGTAAGGTAGAGTAGGGTAAGGTAGAGTAGGGTAGGGTAGAGTAGGGTAGGGTAGGGTAAAGTAGAGTAGAGTAGGGTTGAGTAGGGTAGAGTTGAATAGGGTAGGATAGGCTAGAGTAGGGTAGGGTAGAGTAGGGTAGGGTAGAGTAGGGTAGGGTATGGTAGAGTAGGGTAGGGTAGAGTAGAGTAGAGTAGGGTATGGTAGAGTGGGGTATGGTAGAGTAGGGTAGAGTAGGGTATGGTAGAGTAGGGTAAGGTAGAGTAGGGTAAGGTAGAGTAGGGTAAGGTAGGGTATGGTAGAGTAGAGTAGGGTATAGGTAGAGTAGGGTAAGGTAGAGTAGAGTAGGGTAAGGTAGAGTAGAGTAGGGTAAGGTAGAGTAGGGTAAGGTAGAGTAGGGTAAGGTAGAGTAGGGTAAGGTAGAGTAGGGTGGGGTAGGGTAGGGTAAAGTAGGGTAGAGTTGAATAGGGTAGGGTATGGTAGAGTAGGGTAGGGTAGAGTAGGGTAGGGTAAGATAGAGTAGGGTATGGTAGAGTAGGGTAGGTAGAGTAGGGTTTGGTAGAGTAGAGTAGGGTATGGTAGAGTAGAGTAGGGTATGGTAGAGTAGGGTAAGGTAGAGTAGGGTAAGGTAGTGTAGGGTAAGGTATGGTAGAGTAGAGTAGGGTATAGGTAGAGTAGGGTATAGGTAGAGTAGAGTAGGGTAAGGTAGAGTAGGGTATGGTAGAGTAGAGTAGGGTATAGGTAGAGTAGGGTAGGGTAAGGTAGAGTAGGGTATGGTAGAGTAGAGTAGGGTATGGTTGAGTAGAGTAGGGTAAGGTAGAGTAGGGTAGGGTAAGGTAGAGTAGGGTATGGTAGAGTAGAGTAGGGTATGGTTGAGTAGAGTAGGGTATGGTAGAGTAGGGTAGGGTAGAGTAGGGTAGGGTAAGATAGAGTAGGGTATGGTAGAGTAGGGTAGGTAGAGTAGGGTTTGGTAGAGTAGAGTAGGGTATGGTAGAGTAGAGTAGGGTATGGTAGAGTAGGGTAAGGTAGAGTAGGGTAAGGTAGTGTAGGGTAAGGTATGGTAGAGTAGAGTAGGGTATAGGTAGAGTAGGGTATAGGTAGAGTAGAGTAGGGTAAGGTAGAGTAGGGTATGGTAGAGTAGAGTAGGGTATAGGTAGAGTAGGGTAGGGTAAGGTAGAGTAGGGTATGGTAGAGTAGAGTAGGGTATGGTTGAGTAGAGTAGGGTAAGGTAGAGTAGGGTATGGAAGAGTAGAGTAGGGTATAGGTAGAGTAGGGTAGGGTAAGGTAGAGTAGGGTATGGTAGAGTAGAGTAGGGTATGGTAGAGTAGAGTAGGGTATGGTAGAGTAGAGTAGGGTAGGGTAGAGTAGGGTAGGGTAAGGTAGAGTAGGGTATGGTAGAGTAGGGTAGGGTATAGGTAGAGTAGGGTAGGGTAAGGTAGAGTAGGGTATGGTAGAGTAGAGTAGGGTATGGTAGAGTAGAGTAGGGTATGGTAGAGTAGGGTAGGGTATAGGTAGAGTAGGGTAGGGTAAGGTAGAGTAGGGTATGGTAGAGTAGAGTAGGGTATGGTAGAGTAGAGTAGGGTATGGTAGAGTAGAGTAGGGTATGGTAGAGTAGGGTAAGGTAGAGTAGGGTTTGGTAGAGTAGAGTAGGGTATGGTAGAGTAGAGTAGGGTATGGTAGAGTAGGGTAAGGTAGAGTAGGGTAAGGTAGTGTAGGGTAAGGTATGGTAGAGTAGAGTAGGGTATAGGTAGAGTAGGGTATAGGTAGAGTAGAGTAGGGTAAGGTAGAGTAGGGTATGGTAGAGTAGAGTAGGGTATAGGTAGAGTAGGGTAGGGTAAGGTAGAGTAGGGTATGGTAGAGTAGAGTAGGGTATGGTTGAGTAGAGTAGGGTAAGGTAGAGTAGGGTATGGTAGAGTAGAGTAGGGTATAGGTAGAGTAGGGTAGGGTAAGGTAGAGTAGGGTATGGTAGAGTAGAGTAGGGTATGGTAGAGTAGAGTAGGGTATGGTAGAGTAGAGTAGAGTAGGGTAGGGTAAGGTAGAGTAGGGTATGGTAGAGTAGGGTAGGGTATAGGTAGAGTAGGGTAGGGTAAGGTAGAGTAGGGTATGGTAGAGTAGAGTAGGGTATGGTAGAGTAGAGTAGGGTATGGTAGAGTAGGGTATAGGTAGAGTAGGGTATGGTAGAGTAGGGTAGGGTATAGGTAGAGTAGGGTAGGGTAAGGTAGAGTAGGGTATGGTAGAGTAGAGTAGGGTATGGTAGAGTAGAGTAGGGTATGGTAGAGTAGGGTATGGTAGAGTGGAGTAAGGTATGGTAGAGTAGAGTAGGGTATGGTAGAGTAGAGTAGGGTATGGTAGAGTAGAGTATAGGTAGAGTAGGGTAGGGTATAGGTAGAGTAGGGTATGGTAGAGTAGAGTAGGGTATGGTAGAGTATAGAGTAGGGTATGGTAGAGTAGAGTAGGGTAGGGTAGAGTAGAGTAAGGTATGGTAGAGTAGGGTATGGTAGAGTAGAGTATGGTAGAGTAGAGTAGGGTATAGGTGGAGTAGGGTAGGGTATAGGTAGAGTAGGGTATGGTAGAGTAGAGTAGGGTATGGTAGAGTAGAGTAGGGTATGGTAGAGTAGAGTAGGGTAGACTAGCAGAGGGCTTGATTAAAAGCAGAGGCACAGTGCAGTAATAGTCCTGCCATCTGCGACCGCCAACACAATAAGAACCCCAGTCATTAATGAAGCACATGAGTCACAGTGACTGATCACTGCCAAGGCACAGCCACCATCACTCTGCATACAGTACAGTAGTACACAGCCTGCTCTGCTGATAAGATACACACATTGCTTTCTCTCACATGTGCGCACAGACATGCACATTGAGACAGACACACAACCACACACACACCTCTTCCGGGAGCACACATGTTCACTGCACACACATTTCTCTCCCAGGGTACACAAACACATCATATCTGGTCCCACCCCCATGGCACAGAACTCACTATCAAAAAAGGTCCCACTACATCAGCAAATATCACACTTGGCAGCTGACATTTCTATCGTCCTCTACAGTTCCAGGAGAATCACAAATCACTCTGCTTTGGGCCTTCATCCAAGGAGCTTTTCAGATGGTTTGCACAGTAATGCCAGTGTCAATCCGATTTCAGCCCATCTCTGTATACCAATTGTAGCCAGACATCCTGGAAAGCTCTGTCTAGATTGAACTTATTTGAACCCGGTCTCATCGGATGTTAGCAGTGTTTATATGTTCCAGCGGAGGCATGTACTTCTCGGTAAACTGACCTCTACATGCTCCAGCTGACAGGAGAGGGGTAAACAGAGATGACAGTGTCTGCACTCATGTCTGCTTGTGTTGGTGGTCACAACCAAACCCAGGCCTCCTCCCTCTCCTCCGCCTCTTTGCTGTTTGTAAACATGCTGTCAGGTGTTTGGCTTTGTACCTCTCCCTCTCTTGCGTCTCTCCAGTCTACCCCCTCAGAGTACATTGTACGGTCCACCTCCCCCACCATGAGCCAGCCCACTGCACACCAAACCTCTCCTGGGGGGTCATGGCAGGCATGAAACAAAGGGGGTCATGCCTGGTTAGAGATGAGACACTAAGCAGGTCTGAGGGTTGAGGTCCCCCCCAGACTTCATGCTGTGGACTGGGTCTGCCAGGGTCTCCTAGCTGGCCAGGCCTGGCTGTGTGTGGAGACTGGGGATCCAGGCAGCTGGCCACAGCACAGAGCAGCATCTGGGAAGCCAGACACAGTGAAACTGCACTGGGCACTGAGAATGGTTTGTTAGATTATTCCTATGTCTGTTTCTCCATTTGGAAAAACTAGGTCGGGCTGAGATCAGAGGCTTGGTTACAGGACAGAAGCAGATGCATTCCCATTCGGTGACTCCTTGTGGTGCTTTCATTGGAAACAGATCTGAAGAGGGAGGAGGCAGTCTCTGAGGCAGTGTGTTCTCTCGCTCTCTCCGCCTCTGTGTTGTTTTTAACTGCGCCGCTGCGCTAAGTAATACCATATGTACGCATCACGGCATCATCATATAGAGAGGATTAAAGTAGGGATCAAAATCCCCACTACTTCGATTTACATAACAAATCATGTAACGGCAAAGATCATCTGACATGCCGATCGCATGCATTAGCCTGTTCGTTGTCCGTCCCATCCACACAGTAAAGGCGATAATGTCGCCATGCTAATGTAACTGCAATAGCCAAAAGACATCCAAGATCCAAACGAGACTGTATGTGTGTGTGTGTGTGTGTGTGCGCATGCTTGTGTGAGTATCAAGACTGTAAGCAAGGAACAGGGCCGAGAAGTGAGTGACTGATCATTGAGATGCAGGTCATGTAGAAGAGCCCAGAGCGACGTTATTGCAGCAGGAGCCTAAGACTGACAATGGGGGGAAGGAGGAGACATCACCAGGGCTAAGACTTTCAAACAACTTCCTCCAAAAAAATCACACCATATGTACACCCGCTTAGAAATGTCCTTGTTTTTGAAAGATAAAACATTTGTTGTCCATTAAAATAACATCAAATTGATCAGAAATACAGTGTAGACATGGTTAATGCTGCAAATGACTATTGTAGCTGGAAACGGCAGATTTTTTTAAATGGAATATCTACATAGGTGTACAGATGCCCATTATCAGCAACTATCACTCCTGTGTTCCAATGGCACGTTGTGTTAGCTAATCCGAGTGTATCATTTTAAAAAGACTAATTGATCATTAGAAAACCCTTTTGCAATTATGTTAGCACAGCTGAAAACTGTTGCTCTGATTAAAGAAGCAATAAAACTGGCCTTCTTTAGACTAATTGAGTATCTGGGGCATCAGCATTTGTGGGTTCGATTACAGGCTCAAAATGGCCAGAAAACAAATAACTTTCTTATAAAACTTGTCAGTCTATTCTTGTTCTGAGAAATGAAGGCAATTCCATGTGAGAAATTGCCAAGAACTGAAGATCTTGTACTACCTACACAGAACAGCGCAAACTGGCTCTGACCAGAATAGAAAAGTGGGAGGCCCCGAAGTACAATTGAGCAAGAGGACAAGTACATTAGATTGTTTAGTTTGAGAAACAGACATCTCTCAAGTCCTCAACTGGGATCTTCATTAAATAGTACCAGCCAAACACCAGTCTAGAAAACAATAGTCATTTACAACATTAACAATGTCTACACTGTATTTCTGATCAATTTGATGTTATTTTAAATGGAAAAAAATGTGTTTCTTTCAAAAACAAGGACATTTCTAAGTGGCCCCAAACTTTTGAACGGTAGTATATATGTGAGTATGTGAGTGAGTGAGTGAGTGAGTGAGTGAGTGAGTGAGTGATCTGGGACAGACAACCCTTACAGTAAAGGGATGCGGTTACAAAATAAGAGCTTAATTTACTTCAAGGGAGACTGTAAAAGTGTGTTATTTAGTGGTTAAAATGCATGGATATTTTACTTGAAAAAGGATCATAGATAAGATCCCGACTCTTCCCATATTCCATCCCAGCTTGGGCTGCGGATAAAAACACAGCGACATACAGTTTTTGCAAAAGTGGGGATGAGGCCGCCACAGCTGTCAAAGTCATTATGTCACAGCAACCAAACCTCTGGGGCTGGAGAGAAAAGCCATGACAGGAATGTCCCCAGGATTCAGAGGGGACTGGGGGGCTAAAGAGATTGAGGATGGCTTGATTTTTTTGTGTGGCTCCTCTCCCTCCATCCCTTGACTGTCCCCCTCTTTCTCCCAAACTGCCTCCATGGTGCCTGGCTTTAATGTGCTCGCCTTGGAGAAGACAGCTTGAAACATATTGATTTTTGCATATAATTGCATATAAGCATAATGGAGTGTCCTGTTGTGACCATTGCGCTGCAGAACGGAAAACAGCGCGTCACTGTGCTCTGAGAGTCTCCTACTGTTCATCTTAACGCTGCAAATCACCCAATTGATTTTACAGCCTTGCTTTGCCCTCTCTTTGCGGAACACGTCAACAAAACACAGGGGAAGCTTAGACAGCATAGGCTACAACATAGGGGCAAAGCAAAAGGTTTGGGCACAACATTTAGCAATCTTGTGCTCCACATAACCATGACATTGTGTATATTCTACAGCTGGAGACCTCTTTCATGGCTGGCTTAGAGGATCATGGAAATAAACGGAGGGCAGGGGGTTTCTGAGGAAGTTTGGAATTACTGAAAGGCTGGCCCTCTTTTCCCCTCTCGTCCCCCAATCCTTTTCAGCACACTTGAAATTCCGGCACCATGCTGCTTCGCTTAAAACTGTCAGCCACGAATATTCCCAAAGCCAGGGATTACTGTCACTCTGTGTAGGATGCTTTTCCCCAGCAGCAATGGACACTTTCCTCTTCTCCCACTCCAGATACGTCCAGAAAGTGACATACAACAAACAATGACAGAAAATAATATAGAAAATGACAAGGAAATTAGCCATGTTTTAAAATGGTATAATCCATCCTTAAAGGGAAACAGTGGAGGGACCCCCCCCCAGTTGTTGAGTTGTGTTGTCATGACTCTTTCGCTGCTCTAGAGATAAGCATTTACAGTATGTCCCTTATCAAATAGAGGTCAACATCATCACTTTGAGGTGATAAGATCCTGTTATCAACATTGTCTTTGTAAGGAAGACAGACAGGAGATGTTTGTTTCAGCACCGTTAGCCTCCCCGCAGAACAAGCAAATCACATTCCATTAAATGGTCGATTAGCGAGTGATGCCCCATTAAAAATGGTTTTCCTGAATATCTTCATCAGGTGCCATTGTTGTTACACCCTTTAAAAAACAACTTTATGGGCTGATTGAATGCTGCTAAGCGTCAGTTGTTACAGGGGTGCCGTGAGGTGTTGTAATTGGACACCATAATAAATAGACAGCACCTCAGCTCCCACGAGGACCTGCGTGGCTGATGTACGGGACACGCCTCCAAGAGAAACAGCAGAGGACATCTCTGACCTCGGCCCGAAGGTCATAAAGCGACTCAGAGTGAGTGTGCTGATCTCGGATCGGGTCACCCCTGTCCACGCAATCTCATTCGTTATGAATGAAAGGGCTAAACTGATCCTAGATCCGCACTCCTACTCTAAGAGTCTTCATGAACATGGGCACTGGTTTTAAACACACCACAGTACAGTACTCTTGAGAGCCAAGGCAATCAATAAGATAATTGACAGATTAATGAAGTGCTCAAGGATCTCAACATCATTAAAGGTGAATGTGCTGTTTACAATGTTGCACACGATCCAGATCTGCATACAAACAGAAAAAAAGTTGATTCGGATGTAATTTGATATCATATGTTGTTGCTGGTCCAATCTCATTGGACCTTTAAACCACACAGTATCTCATGACAGAACACTTTGTTAGTTCTGGAGAGCTGCGTTGAATGATAGCATTTAGGAACAGGCCCAATACAGATCATCTCAGATCAGCCATACAGCCAGCCCAGCAGTGTGCCAAATCTGCCAATATGCCACTCAGTGCCCGCAAATACAGCATGACTGATGCCAGCTTCTGTTAATCGCAAACAGACTGAAATATGGGCTGAGGTCAAAGCCAATGGATGGGGAAAAAAGAATAGCATAAATTGATTTGCTCATTCGTGCCTCAATTCTCTGCAGATTGAGGTCCATGTAAACAGACAGGGAGTGAACCTGAGAGGAGAGGGCACATGAAGATGCCAACTCAAACCTATATAGCTTGACTGAGGGAGCAACTATAGTACGCATGCGAGGTAAGAAACAGGGTGGAGACTTCCTAAAGCCATCACAGTCCATTGAGGCCGCGAGCTAACCAGTCGCGCAGTTGTCCTTTACACAGTAAATCCTACCGAAACATGCCACAACAGGCCAGGCTCATTTACCTCTCTGCTAACCACAGCATCACCTCCGGAGTCATGAACTTTGACTAATCTGTATGATCCTTAGAATAGGCCTAGGTGTGAGTATGAGACAGTTATACACATTACAGATTATTAGCCGGTGTTTAAGAACCTGAAGAACAGCTGTTATATTAGCAGCCTGGGCTTAGCTTCAGAAACATCCAAGGCTGCTGGCCAGGTACTCTCTCTATGGTTCAGGTCAGGTCTGAATGGCTGCATGCAGCAGACATGGAGCAGATGGGACACAGGCTTCTGAATTTAGTTTCTTCACCAAAGTATATGAAAGTTAACTGTACGTAATTATGGGCCTCTGTCTGTAAAAATAACGGTTTGGCGATATCGGAACAGACATATCTATGTGTGTGTGCGTGTGTGTGTGTGTGTGTGTGTGTGTGTGTGTGTGTGTATGTGAGAATGCATGAGAGAGGGGAAAAAAGAGACTTAGAAGGCCAAATAGAGGGCTTTGTATTTTAGATTTAGTGCAGACACATTATGTGTTCTTCGTCATTAATATCAGAGACCAGCACAGCAGATCCACAGAGCCCAACACAATGCTAATTATACCAACTGCAAATCATTGGTAACGCAACTGCAACTCCCAGTTGACAGGTTCCGCAACAGCAAAATGTGGAGTGATAACAGTATTTGATTGTTTGCAGTGATATTCAGTTACAGGAAGAAAGAAAAAAATTGGCCAATATTATTGGAGTGGGAAGGAGAGTGCGGTAAACCACCTCGAACCTACAGCTGTTACGTTACTGCCGGAGAAAGCCCTATCCCAACTGACAACACCTCACTAATGACTTAGCAGTGTGGGAGACAGCCTCTGTCTGAGGAATAGAGAGAGAGAGTCAAACACAGAACAGACACAGACGGTAGGAGTAATGGGACATGGCCCTGGGATGTTTTACTTTCCTCTCACTCAAACTAGCCTACCCACACGGTGACCCTGTGGTGGGCATCAACAGAGTGAAGGGAGACTAGGCTATGACGGAGTAGGTAGGCTCTGACCATCCTCCTAATGGTCACGGTTTGGATTCGCGGTTAGGTGATCTGATCCTAGATCTGTGGTTAGGGCTAAGGCAGGGTGTAGTGGGAAAGTCAACAGGTGCGTGAGGAGGGGGCAGGTCTCCCCTAGGAAGTGACACTGCTGGTGGTACCGCCCCATGGAACCTTTCATTTACCCATAATCCTCCTGGTAATAAATGATGACAGCTACAGACGCTCCGTTCCTGGAGAAGACCAATCAAAGTGTCTCCTGCAGATTAGTGTAAACGACTTAACCTTCAGCACAACAAATCCACTGTCACTCTACAGGGTGCTCCCCACAGGGAAGGCCAGTTTCAGTTTAACTGTACCTACAAAACCATCAAACACAAAGAGAATTGGCACGCTAGAACAAAAGAATGCTAGCATCAAGTTTGTCAAATTAAATAGGTATGACGGTATTATTAAAGTATTTATGGAGCTATGGAACATCAACATCTCCCACTGGGAAAATGTTTGGTTATTAAATTCCACTCCAATAAACCATTCTTTTTTTTTCTTTTTCTTTTTTTTTACAGTATTAGCTGAACGGTAACTACACAAAAGTTATTATATGGAAATTAAACTACAGGAATGTGTATTTAATAAAATAAATAAGTCAATATAAACACATAAAGGCAACTATCTTGTTTAATTATTAAAGAACTAAATATGGCGGTCAATGAGAGGAGTTTCCTCTAGATCCCCAGTTAGTCAGTCCAAATAGACCTGATCTGGGACAATGCAGATCCTAGGCTAAAGTCACTGTACTTCCCAGGGATGGGGATTAAGGTCAACAACCAAGAAATCATTTCCAGTTTGTTTTTGACAGGCTCCACAGTGATGTATGGTCAATACCAGTATACAAGTATCTTTCAACCTACGACCTTTGTGTCAGGGACAAGTTGATTGAATCACATTCAGGGTTCTCCACATACTAGGTTAGCAGCATGTGGTCGTGATTAAAACCAATATACAGCGCAAATGTAATTATTTGTTATTGGATGTGGTTTAATGAGTAGTAGAACAATAATTGAGACCGATGGATAGTCAATCTTCTAGACCACGACATCACACTGGCTTTGTGCTACTGGACGCTAAGCTCACATGATGTGAGAGTGTTGAGGACAATTATTTTTAACCCACTGAACTCACCCCTTAGCATAAGCCACACATTCAATCGTTTTCCAACCACTGGTGGGAGTTGCACACTGCAGTAAGATTGGGATGGATGTCACAGCACTCAATACAACGTCAACGGCTGGTATTCAAGACTAACTCACGCGATAGGGTGATGGTAAAACAAACCATTTGGGGGTTTTTAAAAGCATATATTCTCTATGGGAACAGCTATGGGACTTTGGAGGCCCGGACAGCTGGACTTTGAGTGTTCTTTCTTGATGAAATACTCTGATGAAGTGTAAAGCCAGCGGTGTTGGAGCAGTATTTAGAGGGCATGTAAGGCTACACACCCGTGTTTAAAACTCTGACACATAGCTAACAGGACGATTCTAAATGACTGCATCCGCAAAAGAAGGATTTTGGGATGCCATCGTTTGTCATCCGTCTTCTGACATGTATCAGCTTGTGCCACCGCATCCCAAATTTCAGTCAGACCTGCTTGTACCAACTCCTGTCAGCATCGTGAATAGAACTGTAGTGGAATCAGCTTAGTAGCATTCCACAGACTGCCAACAACGGCTCTATCCCTTAGCTGAATTCTCACATTCAGGGCTGCCATAGGAGGTCCTCTAACTAACACACAGACGGCCCTGCAGAAATAAGGGGCTGGTGCTCCTTCCATGGCCGCAGGCTGACGGTCCAGCAGGAATGTAGGTCTTTGTGACAACAGAATACAAATGTTGCACCCTGGGAGAGAGAGCGAAGCCTGTAACCATGGCAACTTAAAAAAGGGTTTTAATTCTTAAATCGCTTAATAAAACTGGAACCATTTCCATTCTGGAGGAATGCTGATGGCTCCCGCTAAATGGTTTGTGAATCGCTAACATAAAAAGTATTTCAGGGAGATCATTATAAATATAAAACAAGGATTCGAACACATGGCCGTATTATTGTGTGTGCTTGAAACAGTTCCATAGAAGGACAGAGTAGAGGACCTGGGATGGGGCCTGCACTCAGTCCAAGGGTCCACACATTGAGGTCTGGAGAACAGCCAAGCCCCCCACTGTGCTCTGTGAGAGTAGCTTTAGGAGCTTGAGAATAACAAGAACACCCCATTCTGACAGGATCAACACCCAGTCCCACAGAGGGGCGTTATCAGAAATTCACCATCACATATCATTCTGGGCTTAATTCAATTTCAATTTAAAGGGGCTTCATTGGCATGAGAAACATATGTTCACATTGCCAAAGCAAGTGAAATAGATCAAACAATAGTGAAATAAACAATAAAATTGACAGTAAACATTAAACTCGCAAAAAAGTTCCGTAGGCCTCTTCAGTGAAACCAAATGACTGGGTGTCGAGCTGCAGTAAGCTGTCAGCCATTGATCAGAGTGATGTTTAGTGGATGGTGGTCAGAGATGAGCCATATCTTCCCCGAGGTTCCTTGAGACCAACCAAGTCAACAGAAAAGGACCAGGAACAGTTTTAACATGGACCACAGCAGTATCACTTAGGAGATGTACAGTGTGCCATCATTGAAGTCATTCAGCATCAAGAGATGTATCATTGTTTCAGTTTAAACCCAAAACCATTTAACACATTATTCAGGGAATGTCTTATCTAGTTTACCTGAGGCCTGGGAGCCTAGTGACTGCTAAAACACGCAGTTACTGCACTGTGTGTCAGTATCAGCTGATTCAATAAGACTAACCCAATCTAGTGTTAACTCTGAATTATTAATGTACCTCCCTCTAACACTGGTTAAAGTACAGACCATTCATATGAAAGTTCTTAATGTAGCCTAATAAGACAAGTGAAGTCACATGAAATCCTGTTTCAACTGAATTTTTGGGCAAAATCCCTGGACCTCCGCCATTCTGATCACGCAATCCACGTCTTAAGACTGTAGATTCAGGGACTCAAGGTAATCGAGAGAGGGGTATGCCTCTTCATCAACAGAAAATTGTGTGCTCACTCTAGCGCAGGGGAAGGCTCGACTCATTGTTCACCCGTCTTGGAATACCTGATGGTCAAATGCCAACCCTTCTATCACCTGAGAGAGTTTAGCTGTTGTCTTGACTGCTGTACATATGTCATGTCAGGAAAAGAAAAACAACAAGCTGGCACTTGACCAACTGTATGAGGCTATAAACAAGCAGGAAACCATGCACCTGGAGGCTGCTTTTCCCGGCACCTGTGATTTTAATTGGGCGTCATTAAGACACGGTGCCCAACTTCCATCAACCCATCTCCTTCGCCACTAGGGGTGATAAAATCCTGGACAACTGTTACTCGAACCACAAGCAAGCATACCTCGCAAGCATACCCCTTCAGCAATCATGGTCATGGATCAATACTTCCTGCATGTCTACAAGCAGAAGCTCAAGTCCCACGCGCCATAGAGAAATGGTCCACTGAATCGGAGGCTATACTACAGGACTGCTTTGCTAGCGCCGACTGGAATATGTTCCAGGACTCCACCGATAGCGTCGGCGCGAGCTAACCACCGCAGTCAGTCACCGGCTTCCTTAGGAAATGCATCGGCGACTTTGTCCCCACAGGGAAGGTTAGTTGTTTCCCCAATTAAAAGCCCTGGGTTAACAGAGGTTGGCGCTAAGCTAAAGGACAGGGCTAACGCATATCGGTCTATCGCAGCCAACCAACCATAGGCTATGGCACGAACATGTAGAGCCATCAAAGAGACAACATAGGAACAGGGTGGAATCCCATTATACAGGGTCCGACGCCTGCAGCATGTGGTAGGGGCTCCAGTCCATTACGGACTACAAAGGAAGCTGTAGGGCTGGGCAATTATGGACTAAATATAATATCACGGTATTTAAAAGGACGTTGACGGTATTTTACGTTTTTTTAAATAATAGAAATTCAAATTTGCTTCATGAGTAATGGGTGATCCTAGGGTGGCAACACATACATTCTAAGTGATTTCAATGTCTTCCTCCATTCTGATTGTTCTATACTGTTCAATTCAACTTACCCCAAAGATCATTTTCTGCATTTCCTGCACTCTTTTGAGATCATTTCCACACTGCCACATTGGGCTGCACGATACTGGCAAAAAAATCGAGGCCTTATTTTGTTGCAATTTCGATTTAACTTGCGATTTATAACAAAATACTGTTGAACTGTTGGAATTTAAATAGTCATTCTAATTCCACTGTTATTATATTCTAGTGGGCACTTTGAATGCAGGGTTGTTGACATGACAACAAATTATGAATTATTGTGGGAGGATAGGAATCAAAGAGTTGGTCAGTGTTTCCTAGGGGACCCTATAATCTTTGGCTACATTAAATGTTCTCTCTTAGCTACTTTATGTACTTCATGTAGCTAAGATATTCATGCTTTGCCTAATCCTCTTTTGCACAAACAACATGCTGATTTAGGCCTACACTATCACTGGTATCAGGTTGTATAGGTAGCTCTGTTTACTCTGACTCAGTACATTTATTAGCTAGCTAGCCAACTAACTAGCGATTAGCATTAGCAGCTGACGATTTAGACAACTAGCTGTTTGCAGATGTAAGAAACACAATCTAATAGTGTGCTCCTAGTGGACGGGGACTTCAATGCAGGGAAATGAGTTTACCAAATTTCAAATCAGTATGTTAAATGTGCAACCAGAAGGAAAATAAAACTCTAGACCACCTTCACTCCACACACTGAGACGCGTACAAAGCTCTCCCTCGCCCTCCATTTGGCAAATCTGACCATAATTCTATCCTCCTGATTCCTGCTTACAAACTAAAACAGGAAGCACCAGTGACTCGGTTAATCAGAAAGTGGTCAGATGAATCAGATGCTAAGCTACACGACTGTTTTGCTAGCACAGACTGGAATATGTTCCGGGATCCTTCAGATGGCGTTGATGAGTACATCACGTCAGTCACTGGCTTCATCAATAAGTGCATTGATGACGTCATCCCCACAGTGTCCATACGTACATACCCCAACCAGAAGCCATGGATTACAGGCAACATCCACACTGAGCTAAAGGTTAGAGCTGCCACTTTCAAAGAGCCAGAAGCTGATAAGAAATCCCGCTATGCCCTCCAACGAACCATCAAACAGGCAAAGCGTCAATACAGGACTAAGATTAAGTCGTACTACACCGGTTCCGACGCTCGTCGGATGTGGCAGGGCTTGCAAATTATTACAGACTACAAAGGGAAGCACAGCCACAAACCCACCAGAAGAGCTAAATTACTTCTATGCTCGCTTCGAGGCAAGTAACACTGAAACATGCACCTACATGAGAATGCTATTCATTGACTACAGCTCATGTTCAACACCATAGTGCCCTCAAAGCTCATCACTAAGCTAAGGACCCTGGGACTAAACAGTCCCCTCCTGTACTCCCTGTTCACTCATGACTGCATGGCCAGGCACGACTCCAACACCATCATTAAGTTTGCCGATGACACAACAGTGGTAGGCCTGATCACTCCTCTCCCTCAACGGGATCAAGACAAAGGAGATGATTGTGGACTACAGGAAAAGGAGGACCAAGTACACCCCCATTCTCATCGACGGGGCTGTAGTGGAACAGGTTGAGAGCTTCAAGTTCCTTGGTGTCCACATCACCAACAAACTATCATGGTCCAAACACACTAAGACAGTTGTGAAGAGGGCACGACAAAGCCTATTCCCCCTCAGGAGACTGAAAAGATTTGGCATGGGTTCTCAGATCCTCAAAAACGTCTACAGCTGCACCATCGAGAGCATCCTGACTGGTTGCATCACTGCCTGGTATGGCCTCCGACCGCAAAACACTACAGAGGGTAGTGCGTAGCTTCCTGCCAAGCTTTCTGCTATCCAGGATCTCTATACCAGGCGGTATCAGAGGAAGGCCCTGAAAATTGTCAAAGACGCCAGCCACCCTAGTCATAGACTGTTCTCTCTGCTACCACACAGCAAGTGGTACTGGAGCGCCAAGTCAAAGTCCAAAAGGCTTCTTAACAGCTTCTACCCCCAAGCCATAAGACTCCTAAACAGATAATCAAAGGGCTACCCAGACCCCTGTTTTACGCTGCTGCTACCCTCTGTTTATAATCTATGCACAGTCACTAAAACTCTACCTAAAGCATTGTTGGTTAAGGGCTTGTAAGTAAGCATTTCACTGTAAGGTCTCCCTGTTGTATTCAGCATATGTAACAAATAAAATGTGATTTTGATTAATTATAGAACACTTGTGGATTTATGTTAAGACGCAAAGTGAAAATAGCATTACATGCGCAGAACAGCTAGCAGGCGTATTCACATTGATTTTCAACCTCTCCTTGTCCCAGTCTGTAATCCCCTCATCTCAAGCTGACCACCATTATTCTTGTTCTCTACCTGCTACAGTGACTACTGCCCTGTAGAACTCACATCTGTAATCATGAAGTGCTTTGAAAGGATGGTTAAGGCACACATCTACTCCATCATTCCAGACACCCTAGACCCACTCCATATTGCATACCACCCCAACAGATCCATTGACGACATAATCGCAAAGGCACTACACTGCCCTCACCCTCCTAGATAAGCAGACTACCTTTGTGAAAATACTGGTCATTGACGACAGATCAGCATTCCAACACCATAGCCCCCTCCAAGCTTGTCACCCTTTGCAACTGGATAGACTGCGTGGCACTCAACACCATCATCAAGTTTGCTGACAACGATGAGAAAGCCTACTGGAAGGAAGTCAGTTCTACAGCTGCACCACTGAGATCATCTGGACTAGCTACATCACTGCTCGGTATGGCAACTGCACCACCCTGGATCGCACGGCGCTACATAGGGTGGTGCTGACAGCCTAGTACATCACTGGGGCCGAGCTCCCTGCCATCCAGGACCTCTATATCAGGCGGTGTGAAATGAAGGCCCGGAAATGTTTTAAAGACTCCAGCAACCCAAGCCATAGACTGATCTCTCTGCTTCCGCAGGGCAAGCGGTACTGGAGCAACAATTCGGACACCAACTTGCTCCTGAACAGCTTTTATCCCCAAGCCTTAAGACTGCTAAATAGCTAACAAAATGGCTACATGGACTATCTGCATTGACCTTTTCATTTTTTTATAGGCATACTCACGGGACTCTACACATGCACACCGACACTCCCAACACACACACACACACACACACACTCATACTACACACACTCATAAAATCATATACGCTGCTGCTACTCTGTTTATATATATCTACCCCTACCACTCCAGTATCACTGCACACTGTAAATATGGGATTGGCACTGACCCTGTACAGAACTTACTTACCTTCTCATGTTCGTCTTTCTTTGTGTTTTTGTTCTACTTTACATTCATAGTACTAATGATATTGAGTACTGCATTGATGGGAAAGAGCTTGCAAGAAAGGCATTTCAATGTACTTGTGCACATTTTTCAAGGGGCTACTAAAACAAAGGGGTAGAATGTATGTCTGGGAATTGCCAGGGACCTCACAATACAATATTCATGGTCATGAAAATAAAAGTGCTGAAAACTTGTTCGCTCACTATTTGAAAAGAAGAAGAATAAGCGATAGGATAAAAAAAAAAGTTTTGGAGCAGGTAATGCCGACTAGCGCTAGCTAACACTACCTAGCGATTTTGACAAATCGATAAGTCTACTTGTATCTAAATAATATCACGATATGTAACTATATCGCCCCCCATCTCTGGTAGAATGCGGACAACGTATTGTTATCGTCTATCGAGTTGGCATTTAATGTGCAGTGGAGATCTTATTGCATTTCAAGATGACAACTGTCTAAAAGACCAAAGCAAGGTTATTATAGTAAACAAATAAAATAATGAAGAAATACTTTTGAAAAACAAAAACTATACTGAAACTATTATCTTTGAATGCAAAACTAACTAAAATTTTAAAAATATATTTATTTCTTTCAGTTTTATTTTTTCCACTTCTAAACTTTTCAAGGTTTTCTGAATCTGGTGGGTAAATGTTTCCAGTAGATGGTGTTGTTTCAAATTAGGTCACTATGACTAGCTATCAGTAGCTAACAGGGAAGAAATCCAATGGTGGCAGGAAAAGGGGAAAGTTGTTTTGAATATTTTGCTGGAAAGGACAAAAGCAAATGTGTCAGAAGATGGCGGCGTGTGGAACAGAAGATGGCGGCGTGTGGAACAGAAGATGGCGGCGTGTGGAACAGAAGATGGCGGCGTGTGGAACAGAAGATGGCGGAGTGTGGAACAGAAGATGGAGGCGTGTGGAACAGAAGATGGAGGCGTGTGGAACAGAAGATGGCGGCGTGTGGAACAGAAGATGGCGGCGTGTGGAACAGAAGATGGCGGCGTGTGGAACAGAAGGTGGCGGCGTGTGGAACAGAAGGTGGCGGCGTGTGGAACAGAAGGTGGCGGCGTGTGGAACAGAAGATGGCGGCGTGTGGAACAGAAGATGGCGGCGTGTGGAACAGAAGGTGGCGGCGTGTGGAACAGAAGGTGGCGGCGTGTGGAACAGAAGGTGGCGGCGTGTGGAACAGAAGATGGCGGCGTGTGGAACAGAAGATGGCGGCGTGTGGAACAGAAGATGGCGGAGTGTGGAACAGAAGATGGCGGCGTGTGGAACAGAAGATGGCGGCGTGTGGAACAGAAGATGGCGGAGTGTGGAACAGAAGATGACGGAGTGTGGAACAGAAGATGGCGGAGTGTGGAACAGAAGATGGCGGAGTGTGGAACAGAAGATGGCGGAGTGTGGAACAGAAGATGGCGGAGTGTGGAACAGAAGATGGCGGCGTGTGGAACAGAAGATGGCAGCGTGTGGAACAGAAGATGGCAGCGTGTGGAACAGAAGATGGCGGCGTGTGGAACAGAAGATGGCGGCGTGTGGAACAGAAGATGGCGGCGTGTGGAACAGAAGATGGCGGCGTGTGGAACAGAAGATGGCGGCGTGTGGAACAGAAGATGGCGGCGTGTGGAACAGAAGATGGTGGAGTGTAGAACAGAAGATGGCAGCATGTGGAACAGAGAAAACCAAACCAACCTTAAAGTTCATCTGGACAGTGCCCACAAAGAATCCTACAAACAATTTCCGGATGAAGACAAGGTGAGACAGTCACCAGCTATTAATAGCTGCATGTCAACGTTAAGACAACCCACTTTAGCAGTTTGCCTGAAAAGGGCAGAAACATGGCAACCTAATTAAAATGAGTAAAAAAGAAAGATAAGAAGCACTGGTTAATTTATTCATCCAGTCTGGCAAGTCCACAAGACCGTGATGAGCCAGCCTTCAGAAATGTAAAACCCCATTTTAAAACTACTGGCGCTGCACGAATAAAAGGGTTGATTGCTTTGCTAATGGATACAGAAAGAGGTATGAAAAATAACCCTGTATGTAGACGGATGGAGCAAGAAAAGGACGGACGGCTTCGTTTATGGGAATATCACCCTTCCTCCAACAAGGCACAGCATGTGTTGTGTTGCTCAACCTCCATTGGATTTAGGATCCACACACCGGAGTGCTAATTGACTGCACACTGGATGCATGGGACATACCAGAGGAGAAGATCCTACTTGTCGTAACTGACAACGGAGCGAATATAATCAAGGCTATCAGCCTATTACAGAACAAGCAAGAGAATACCCGTGATCAACAACAACCAGAACAGACCATAGCTTTGAACGGCGCGGCAGAAATGTCTGAATGACTGATGAGGGTACATTGGCTTCTCCCTGTAATGGCTTTGCCAATAGGCTTCCAGAGGTAGCCACATTGTTGGCAGTGACAGTGACGGACAGACCAAAACAACCGTTTGCCTCTGTTGTGAGAGACTAGAAACCTCAATGCCCATAACAAATACCAGTCATGCTGGCTCTGTGAAAGGAGAAATCTACAGGGACAAACCCTTTGATATCAATTAAGAGAACGTCCCACATTCGGCCTCCATTGACATGCCTTTGATTCATTCAGCTCTGCACTTCCGAGCATCACTCTGCAATAGAGACAAGGACAGAAAGCCTTCACAGTGTGGATGCCCAGTCCATCAGTCAATATAGTACCAGCATACAGTACCTCCATGAAGTTCACAGAGATAAAACTTGAACAATGAAATAACCAAAACTCAGGGAACCTGCAAGGCAATGCGAACTTGGCAGAAGCATTGGCGCCTCAGGCCAAATTAAATGTTGTGTTTTACCATTCATGGTTTGATGTGATTAGTTCCTCTTGGAGGCTTATGTAACACTTTCCAGTTTAATTGGGAGAGCACTGCTGTCACGTCAATATCTGCCGAGCCGGGCTGAGCTGTGCACAGCTGGGGCCCACCGATCCAGAGTTCTGGAGACAAATCAGTCTCTCTTCATCTCTCATCCTCCTCTCTCTCTCCCTCTTGCTCCGTTTCCCCAGATACCCCAAATTCAATTAAAGCCTTAGAGCAGTGGGACGCATAGAGAGGGAGAGAGAGAGGGAAAGAGAGAGGGAGAGGGAAGGAGAGAGGGAAAGAGAGGCCCAGGTAGAGCTGCAAGGAATGCTGCAATGAAAGTTAAAGCCAAACGCATCAAGATCGTGACATCATCGCAGGCATATTGCCCAAGGCTCAAGTGCTCAGTATGAGGGCAGGGCTAAGGTGAAATGCAACTGGGGGGGTGGGGTGCATTTCATTTCCATTCAGACACTAAGCACAGCAGAACATTCCATTAAAGGAGACAGTGGTGGTGGTTAACTCACAGGGTTGCCCGTTTCCATCCTTACCTCACAGCTCATGTCCTTGCTGTGCTCAAATGACTTATTCTTAGTTATTATAGACAAGGGCATCTTGAGGATACATTGTGTGATGAAAGCATGTCGAACTCACCTCCCTATAGGAGTCGGTTAATAAAGATGGGAGAGGTGAGGCCGTGGACGAGCAGTGGGGTGGGGAGGGTACATCAAGGCTGTGATTGCATGCGACTCATCTGCTGTGACATCATAATTAGCCTTCGGAATATCAATGAGAAATTCATAATTCATGGAGGAGGAGCAATGCAACTGTGAAGCGTCTGCATACAGCCTCCCACAGGGGCTTCAGGCGCTGCCAGGGAAAGCAGTAAGCTTGCAATGAGCTGCATAGCTTCCACACCCAACCACTATGACTCTACAGTGTACTGTGTAGCCTGTACCACCACCAATACTGCTGCTACCGACTCACCCCAGCAGGGCCATAGCTCCAACGCAAGGTAATGAAAGAATCTGAATTGCATCATCAAGGGGCACAGTTCAAAAGGAATAAATGCATGTTTACAGCAGGAAAGAGCCAAACGAGAGTCGAAGAATTGCCTCAGAACAGTGTTTGCGTAAGTCTCGTGCCTTTGTGAATTGACACAGACATGTTGTCAGACAAAGGCAGGCAGAATCTCTCCAAAGCAGAGAGCGAACCAAACAGAATAAGCTAGCTACTGCAGTGACAAGAACCGTCTCGGTTTCTATAGGAACAGATTCATGAAGTCATCGCTTGTCCCTATGCACATGGAAGAACCTATAGAATCTCAGGTTAGGCAAGTTAAGCATTTCACTCTACGTAAATACAACTTGAAACTAAACCCTGCGGTGTACGCCATAACAAGACAAACGTGTAATTGAGTGTGAGGAGGGGAGTGTACCGTGCTATGCGCTACCACTGAATGTTTCACCTTAGGGTTGTTTACTAACGCAGGTTTGTTTGGTTATCATAAGTCTTTATGTGGCCCCAGTGTATAGAACCGTAACACCATCAATTGTGTTTAACTGCCTTTTGAGACCCATTATGTTGTTTTTTTTACTGCAATGGCAGATCTATGAGGAGATGGAGGGAAACGCTGGCACTGCTCTCCTGTCGCAGGCAGCTCCAAAACGCTCACGGCATTGAGTGAATAAATCTTGTGCTCCATCCACTTTAATCTACACAACAAGGCAAAAAGAGACATGACGGAAAGATGTGCCATCCCAACGTCCGATAAGAGGTCGAGTGGCCGAGGAGAGTCATTTCATTAGTAGGTGAAGGAAGGAGGCTCCTCCCCTCTTTGATTACCTACTTCGACAGAGGATGCACAAGAGTATCCTCACAGCAAATAGCGTGGAAGTGTTTTAGAATCAGCCACAAGCCTTTTGGATCAGCTGTTGGTTTTCTAAGGAGAAAAGCATGCACACATTATCAAACAATTTGTTAAGCAACCATTTTTATTTTGGGATTCCACCCCTATGAACTTAAATTTGCCTGATGACGCACAAGTGGAAAAGGAGTCTCATTCCATACAAGATCATTTGTTTCCACGTTTCCTCTCCTCCTCTCCTTGATTACCTTTGACACCCCCCCCCCCCCCCCAGAGGTGAGGAGAGGACGGAGGAGTTAGCAAAACCAATTGAGAATCTCCCAGTGTGTGTCCCTCCTACCAACCACCATATTATGTATTCTGAGCCATGAGGACACCAGATAAGCTCTTGGCTGTTCATCTCTGTGCTTCTCGTCCTGCAAGACCCAATTACATTACAGCACGGGAGGCAGGCAGGCAGGCAGGAAGACTGGTGTACAACGGAAAACAATCTCTCCCACATCACCATGTGTGGGATTTCAATTTCATGGCACGAGAGGCAACTGAAAAGGTTCAGAGTTCAACATAAGAAATAATACGTTCAGACTGATAGAGCAATCATTTAGACTGACAGAAGGAGCATAAAGACCACATTTACAAAGGAATATACAAACTTAATATTCAAAGAAATTGCTTAATGTAATTGGAACAAAAGGTTACTTTGCAGTTTCATACTTATCCATTCACAACAGAGTGCAAAAGCTCATCATTCTTAATGAAAGAGACTTATGTTACGATACAGAAACCGAATAAAATTGTAATGGTCACATGCGTCGAATACCATGGAACGTAGACTATACCGTGAAATGCTTGCTTACAAGCCCTTCCAAAACAATGCAGAGTTAAAAAAATAATAATTAAATTAAAGGCACAAGAGGAATAAAATACACAACAATGGTGATTATACGCCACATTACTAAAAGTATGTGGATACCTGCTTGTCAAACATTTAATTCCAAAATCATGGGCATTAATATGGAGTTGGTCCCTCCTTTGCTGCAATAACAGCCTCCACTCTTCTGGGAAGGTTTTCCACTAGATGCTGGAACATTGCTGCAGGGACTTGCTTCCATTCAGCCACATTAGTGAGGTTGGGGACTGATGTTGGGCAATTAGGCCTGGCTCGCAGTCGGCCTTCCAATTCCTCCCAAAAGTGTTCTATAGGGTTGAGGTCAGGGCTCTGTGCAGGCCAGTTAAGTTCTTCCACCCAGATAGACAAACCATTTCTGTATGGACCTCGCTTTGCACACGGGGGCAAAGCAACAGAAAAGTGCCTTCCCCAAACTGTTGCCACAAAGTTGAAAGCACAGAATCATCTAGAATGTTGGGGCGGCAGGGTAGCCTAGTGGTTAGAGTGTTGGACTAGTAACCGAAAGGTTGCAAGTTCAAACCCCCGAGCTGACACATCTGTCGTTCAGTTAACCCACTGTTCCTAGGCCGTCATTGAAAATAAGAATTTGTTCTTAACTGACTTGCCTAGTAAAATAAAGGTAAAAAAAAAAAAAAAAAAAGTCATTGTATGCTGTAGCATTAAGTTTTCCCTTCACTGGAACTAAGGGGCCTAGCCCTGAAAAACACCCCCAAACCATATGCATTTGGGCTGGTATCGTGCTCCTGGCATCCGCCAAACCCAGATTCATCTGTCACAATGCCAGATGGTAAAGTGTGATTCATCACTCCAGAGAACGTGTTTCCACTGCGCCGGAGTCCAATGGTGGTGAGCTTTACACCACTCCATCTGACGCTTGGCATTTATATGGTGATCTTATGCTTGTGTGAGGCTGCTTGGCCATGGAAACCCATTTCACGAAGCTCTCAGTGAACAGTTATTGTGCTGGTGTTGCTTCCAGAGGCAGAGGCAGCTCTACTAGGGCAGAAATTTGCCGAACTGACTTGTTGGAGAGGTGACATCCTGTGACGGTGCCACGTTGAAAGTCACTGAGCTCTTCAGTAAGGCCATTCTACTGACAATGTTTGTCTATGGAGATTGTATGGCTGTGTGCTTGATTTTATACACCTGTCAGCAACAGGTGCGGCTGAAATAGCTGAATACACACATACTTTTGTGTATATAGGTAGTACCAGATCAATGTGCAGGGGGACGAGGTAGAACTTGTTCCTTGGATAAGGGCAGCAGGTAGCCTAGTGGTTAGAGCGTTGGACTAGTAACCGAAAGGTTGCAAGATCGAATCCCAGAGCTGACAAGGTAAAAAAAATTACAAAAATTGTTCTGCCCTTGAACAAGGCAGTCAACCCACTGTTCCTAGGCCGTCATTGAAAATAAGAATTTGTTCTTAACTGACTTGCCTAGTTAAATAAAGGTAAAAATAAGGTGCCCAACATTTATATTTCCATGATGCCCCCTACCCCCGCTAAACAGAAGATGCCATATTTCAGTATTGTCGACCATATTTTCCGCCGTGGCATTTTAATATGAGAGCCGCATACACAAGGAACATGGTGTGTAACCTGAATATGTTGCACCTAATTGGTGTGCCTCGTATATACACTCGCTAGCACCACCCCCCACCCCCACTGCACTCCCATTAAAACCCTGCATCGCATCATATCTAGACCCCCCCTATCCATTGAAAATGGCAGCGCAGATCAGTGGGAGACAGAACTCAGAACTCTGCAGCACGGCAACCAACAGAGGCCGACACACACCCCCTTCCTCCCCCAGTCCTCCTTCCCCTGCCCCTTGGCGTAACCATGGCGACCCGCCGATAGACAGGCCATCTGCAATTCCATGTGGCGCCTTGCCAACGAGCTCATACAGGGTTCAAATGCATGTGCACACCTTCACATGCCTGGTGATTACACAGGACTACAAGGCTGACAGAGGAAGAAGGTGAAAATGGGACAGGAAACGCCAAGGACGTTCAGAGTGAAGCTGGAGAGAATTACCAGGGTGCCATACAGAGGTAATGAGGTTGAGGTAATGATGAATGACAGGAGTGAGCATCCTGACAAATTCACTGCCAAGGTGGCATATTCTCTCTAGAGAGCAATCACACATGAGCAGTAGCAGACAGTACTAGGACTGTCTGTGATTCATTCATTCACACACAGTCGAGACACAGAATGAAAGTTTTTTCCTGGTTTGAAGAGCTCTCCACTGAACCCGTACAATCATGAGGACAGAAGAAAATAGGGGGAAAAACATCAGCTGATTGGGAGTTACCCCCTGGCCTCCCCACAGTGATGTTGCCTGTGTCAACCAATCAAAAAGGCTCCTTTCGGATTCTCTAACGAGTCAAACCACAAGCAAGCAGTCGCCATGAAAGATTAAATTAGAGGGCCATATCTGCAGACAGTGTCGACTGAAGTCTTTCACAATCCCTTCATTCAATATTTTCTGCACAGCCAAGCTAACCCTGAGGGAGAGGTTGCCATGGCCACAGTCTGATTTGAAGCATTTCTGAGCTGCTGGTCTATGGAGTGTCATGGTGATGGTTTGGAGAATTACAGAATGGTGTACTCTCACTCTCCAAAGGCCCCATTCACCCACAATACATAGAGAAATATAAACACACTAAAAATGCATCTTCATCTGAACGAGATAGAAAGGGACAGCACATTTCAGATCCAATACTAACAGTTCACTTATGAAAATGTAGTGAGGTAATAGGATGAGAAAGCTCATTTTCACAGTAGAAAGATTGGTAACAGGATTCATGGTGATGGGTTAGTAATACATGGCTCTTGCTACATCCTTATAGGTAGATTCCCTGTGGCTCTGTCTGGGATGGCCAATCAAATCCCACTCATCCTGCTTGGCCAACGACAGGTCATCAGAAAATGTCACGGCCAAATCATAGTCTATGTCCAAGTGACTCGTCCATACTCACTGTGTAGTCTGGCTGATAAACCAGACACAGCTCTCACACTCCACCACGACTCGTAGTTCACCAGAATCTACTAACTACCATAGAGAAAAGCATCTAGACCATTTCTGTAGGGGTGAGCGGGGTATGTTGAGCCACATTCAGCATCAAGGGAAATACAGTATGATTTATTACAAAGATATCTCCATATATTTCAGGATGATGTGTATCACTGGAAATAATCAGAATTCAGGTAAACATTACAGTTTTGGGTATGAGGGTAAATTGAGCATAGGAACAGGGTAAGTTGAGCCAATCAAATTAGTAGGCAAGTTCTCCGCATTTGAGGCTACTAAACTCATGAAACTGGTCTGAAAATATTCCTGGTATGTTTCTCAAGCTCAGAATCTATGTCATCAGACACGACCTTGTGTGCCCTCTGCTACTCTGTCACAAACACTCTTTGTTCGTTTTCCTTTTTTGTCAATGTACCTCTTCAGTGTCAGTCTACTTTTTCAAACCTCAAGGGGATCTAGTAGACCCCGAATTGTTTTACGTTTGGATACACGGAGCATGATGATGTCTGCTCTGTAACAACAAAAATACACTATTTTGGAGTTCACATGCATGACAAATAGCAAAAATACTATCCATACTATGCATAAAACTGACTAAATGTAATCACCATTGGCTCAACTTGCCCCTGGCCAAATGGCACAAACAAAGCAACCACTGACTATATTAGCCCACACAGCTACAAGGACACACTTCCATGCTAGTTTTAAGACCTCATACTGTAGCATTTAGAGAACCCAACTGATCTATAAAACAAGGGGTGGGTCAACTCACCCTTTGGCACAACTTACCCCACTCTCCCCTATTCGAGCACTGCTTTGCTCTCATGCAATCCACCCATCTCATTTGAACTACATGCAACAGGAAACACGAGACGCTGTGGGGCTTCTCTGTAACTCAACTCTTGAATGACCAATTACACAAATTTTTCTCACCAAGCGGAGAGGAGGTGAGAGAATGGCAAAGTGGAAACTCCAGAAGGTGAACATGACATGGCATGCTCTCTCTATTATCTGTCTGAGTAAGCAGCTGGGTTTAGCAGGCTATGAGCCCTATAGACATGGCCCTGGGTCCGTATTCATAAAGTGTCCCCCCCCCCATTCATTATGATCTACAGTGCCTTGTAAAAGTATTCATTCACCTTGGTGCTTTTCCTATTTTGTTGCATTACAACCTGTAATTTAAATGGATATTTATTTGGATTCCATGTAATGGACATACACAAAATATTCCAAATTGGTGAAGTGAAATGAACAACTTTTTCAAACAATTCTAAAAAATTCAAAACTGAAAAGTGGTGCGTGTATATCTATCCCCTTTGCTATGAAGGCCTTAAATAAAGATCTGATGCTACCAATTACCTTCAGAAGTCACATAATTAGATAAATAAAGTCCAATCAATCCAAGTGTCACATGATCTCAGTACACAGTTTAGGTCAAAAGTTTACATACACATAAGTTGGAGTCATTAAAAATCGTTTTTCAACCACTCCACAAATATCATGTTAACAAACTTTAGTTTTGGCAAGTCGGTTAGGACAACAACTTTGTGCATGACAGAAGTAATTTTTCCAACAATTGTTTACAGATACATTTCACTTATAATTCACTGTATCACAAATCCAGTGGGTCAGAAGTTTACATTCACTAAGTAGACTGTGCCTCCTACGTTGGTGCGAAAAGCAAATCAATCCCAGAGCAACAGCAAAGGACCTTATGAAGATGCTGGAGAAAACAGGTACAAAAGTATCTATATCCACAGTAAAACAAGTCCTATATCGACATAACCTGAAAGGCCGCTCAGCAAGGATGAAGCCACTGCTCCAAAACCGCCATAAAAAAAGCCAGACTACGGTTTGCAACTGCACATGTAGAAAAAGATCACACTTTTTGGAGAAATGTACTCTTGTCTGATGAAACAAAAATAGAACGGTTTGGCCCTAATGATCATCATTATGTCTGGAGGAAAAATGCTTGCAAGCTGAATTAACACCATCCCAAACGTGAAGCACGGGGGTGGCAGCATCATGTTGTGGGGGTGCTTTGCTGCAGGAGGGACTGGTGCACTTCACAAAATAGATGGCATCATGAGGGAGGAAAATAATGTGGATATATTGAAGCAACATCTCAAGACATCAGTCAGGAAGTTAAAGCTTGGGCGCAAATGGCTCTTAAAAATGGACAATGACCACAAGCATAATTCCGAAGTTGTTGCAAAATGGCTTAAGGACTACAAAGTCAAGGTATTGGAATGGCTGTCACAAAGCCCTGACCTCAATTCCATAGAAAATTTGTGGGCAGAACTGAAAAAGCGGTTGCGAACAAGGAGGCCTACAAACCTGACTCATTTACTCCAACTCTGTCAGGAGGAATGGGCCAAAATTCACCCAATTTATGTGGGAAGCTGGTGGAAGGCTACCTGAAACGTTTGACCCAAGTTATACAATTGAAAATCAATGCTACCAATACTAACTGAGTGTATGTAAACCTCTGACCCACTGGGAATGTGATGAAAGAAATAAAAGCTGAAATAAATACTTCTCTCTACAATTATTCTGACATTTCAACTTCTTAAAATAAAGTGTTGATCCTAACTGACCTAAGACAGGGAATTTTTACTCAGATTAAATGTCAGAAATTGTGAAAAACAGTTTAAAAGTATTTGGCTAAGGTGTATGTAAACAGCCGACTTCGACTGTATATACACACCTGTTCTGAAAGGCCCCAGAGTCTGCAACACCAAGCAAGCGGCACCATGAAGACCAAGGAGCTCTCCAGACAGGTCAGGGACAAAGTTGTGGAGAAGTACAGAGTAATAAAAAATATCTGAAACTTTTTTTTAAATTGAAAGAATATGGCGCCACCACAACCCAAAACTCACGGACCATGCAAGGAAGTCATTAATCAGAGAGGCAACAAAGAGACCAAAGATAACCCTGAAGGAGCTGCAAAGCTCCACAGCAGAGATTGGAGTATCTGTCCATAGGACCACTTTAAGCCGTACACTCCACAGAGCTGGGCTTTATGGAAGAGTGGCCAGAAAAAAAGCCATTACTTAAAGAAAATAAATAAGCAAACACGTTTGGTGTTCGCTAAAAGGCATGTGGGAGACTCCCCAAACATATGGAAGAAGGTACTCTGGACAGATAAGACTAAAATTGAGCTTTTTGGCAATCAAAGAAAACACTATGTCTGGCACAAACCCAACACCTCTTATCACCCCGAGAAGCATGGTGGTGGCAGCATCATGCTGTGGGGATGTTTTTCCATTGACAGGGACTGGGGAACTGGTCATAGTTGAAGGAATGATGGATGGTGCTAAATACAGGGAAATTCTTCAGGAAAACCTGTTTCAGTCTTCCAGAGATTTGAGACTCGGGCGGCGGTTCACCTTCCAGCAAAACAATGACCCTAAGCATACTAACTAAAGCAACACTAGAGTGGTTTAAGGGAAACCTTGGAATGGCCTAGTCAAAGCCCAGAACTCAATCCAATTGAGAATCTGTGGTATGACTTAAAGATTGCTGTACACCAGCGGAACCCATCCAACTTGAAGGAGCTTGAGCCATTTTGCCTTGAAAAATGGGAAAAAATCCCAGTGGCTAGATGTTCCAAACTTATAGAGACATATCCCAAGAGACTTGCAGTGTTAATTGCTGCAAAAGGTGGCTCTACAGGTATTGACTTTTTTTTGGGGGGGGGGTGAATAGTTATGCACGCTCAAGTTCTGTTTTTGTCTTATTTCTTATTTGTTTCACAATAAAAAAATATTTTGCATCTTCAAAGTGGTAGGCATGTTGTGTAAATCAAATTATACAAACGCCCCCCAAAATCTAATTCCAGTTTGTAAATTAACTCCAGTTTGTAAGGCAACAAAAAAAGGAAAAATGCCGGGGGGGGGGGGGGGATACTTTCGCCAGCCACTGTATAAGGCAAGACTGATCCTAGACATTTTAATACGGGCCCTGCTCTAACATCAGTATGGCGGGTCAGTGAGAACTAAGGCTGCTGGTCTCCATATTGTAGCTGCCAGACCAGGACCAGAACCAGCTCCCTCTCAAAAGAGCCCCTTCATCATGTTTCCACTCATTAAGTCACTGCTGAAGCAAGCCCTTGTTACCATTAATCTGACAACAAGGCCTGCTGGAGCTGCTTAAAATGCCCTTGCTTTCCATTTCAATGAATGATTATGTGCGGACGGTGGTGTGAGTCTTCAGGACCAGTTAGCCTAGCTATGGTTAGCGCCAGTCATGTTAAATACAGGTCACTAACGTGTGGTGTAGCCTTGGTGGTCTGTCCTGCTCTTGATTCTCAGTCTGGGAATTTCAATGAACATTTATGTACATGGCATGAGTACCCATACTGAAGACATTTGATAGAATGGGAAACGGAAGTGTTATACAAGCTGATATCTACAAACAGGCTAATATTAGAAATGGAAGGATCCGTTTTGCTACATTAGGTCAGATTTCTCTAGTAATAGACATGAGAACTAAAGACGAAAATGTTTAGCGATTGTAAACACATCAAACCACTGGATAGCCTAATGATCTCATCTAGCATTTTCCAACATCTGATTTACACATTTGTGCTTCAGTAACAAATGACTGATTATAATAAATGTTTCAGGCAGAAAACATAGGTGCAATACAACTTCAGAGACGGAGTGGAGAGACGGGTTACAGAGTAAAGTGGAATTAACAGACCTTCAACACACACACATCATTGTGAATGGATGAGTCTACCTCGGACCTCCTCTTTCAAAGGGGGGGTCATATCCCAAGGACACAATCCCTACACTAATCTGAGTGTTAAATGCACCCTAAAATGGGTCAAGAAACACCAATATTACATGAAACACTCATTGGCCAGCACAAAAATGGATTGCTCCTAGACAGTGAGTCACGTGGCCGTGGCTTGCTATATAGAGCAGGCAGACAGGCATCCAGTTACTGTGCAATTGAACATTAGAATGGGCAAACGGGTGAACTAAGCGACTTTGAGCATGCTACGATCGTCGGTGCCAGGCGCGCCAGATACAGTATGTTAGAAACAAAAGACACCCCAGATACAGGATATTAGAAACAAGACACCCCAGATACAGTATGTTAGAAACAAAAGACACCCCAGATACAGGATATTAGAAACAAGACACCCCAGATACAGTATGTTAGAAACAAAAGACACCCCAGATACAGTATGTTAGAAACAAAAGACACCCCAGATACAGGATGTTAGAAACAAAAGACACCCCAGATACAGGATATTAGAAACAAAAGACACCCCAGATACAGTATGTTAGAAACAAAAGACACCCCAGATACAGTATGTTAGAAACAAAAGACACCCCAGATACAGTATGTTAGAAACAAAAGACACCCCAGATACAGTATGTTAGAAACAAAAGACACCCCAGATACAGGATATTAGAAACAAAAGACACCCCAGATACAGTATGTTAGAAACAAAAGACACCCCAGATACAGTATGTTAGAAACAAAAGACACCCCAGATACAGTATGTTAGAAACAAAAGACACCCCAGATACAGTATATTAGAAACAAAAGACACCCCAGATACAGGATATTAGAAACAAAAGACACCCCAGATACAGTATGTTAGAAACAAAAGACATCCAGTCAACGGCAGTCCTGATGAGAGAGGTCAAAGGAGAATGACAAGAATCATGCAAGCTAACAGGCAGGCCACAAACAGACAAATAACGGCACAGTACAACAGTAGTGTGAAGAACGGCATCTCGGAACGCACAACTCGTTGGTCCTTGTCACGGATTGGCTATTGCAGCAGACGACCACACCGGGTTCTACTCCAATCAGCTAAAAACAAGAAGAAAGCGGCTCCAGTGGGCACATGATCACCAACACTGGACAACTGAGGAGTGGAAAAACATTGCCTGGTCTGACGAATCCCGGTCCCTTTTGAGTAATGCTGATGGCAGAATCAGGATTTGGTGTAAGCAGCATGAGTCCATGGACCCATCCTGCCTGGTGTCAACGGTACAGCCTGGTGGCGGTGGTGTACTGGCGTGGGGAATATTCTTCTGCTATTCGTTAGGTCCCTTGATACCAATTGAGCAAAACGTTTCCGATAGCTTCTAGAATCCAGACCCCAAAGAATTCAGGATGTTCTGGAGGCAAAGGGAGGTCCGACCCGGTACTTGATGGGTGTACTTAATAAACTGACCACTCAGTGTACACTATTATGGGACAACCATGTCCATTAACTCCTGTGGGAAGGAAGTGTGAAGTATGATGTTTAGGGTTGCAAAGATGACGATAACTTATGAAAGTGAATTGAATCTTCAGTAATTTTGGATATTAACATAACATTTATGATAATCTATTGTGACTTTGGTTATTTATACTAGAATAACTTGTAAAAAAAAATGCATACATATATAGCATTCATTTTTTATATCGGTGTCCATATTGTCCATGAGTTTCTAGAAGATATGGTTTTAGAGAAAATAGCCTAATTAATGAAAAATGCATGCCATTATTTTCAATTAACTCTGCAACCGTCCAACTATTGACTTTTCTTCACAACTGCCACCAGTTTGATGCCAAAAAACAAACAGACACTGTAAAATATATATTTTTTAATGAATGCTGAACCCTTATATTAAACACCAATGGTATTCACTAAGTTGACGATTCATGTTCTACACCATTGTCATTCTATTTTTGCACATTAAAATGATCTTATTTAATTATTTGACATGTGATAGGGCCAGAGATAATTACAGACACCTGTGATAATCTGAAGTATCCAAAAGGGAAAGGGGATACCTAGTGAGTTGCACGACTGAAAGTATTCAACCGAAATGTGTCTTACGCATTTAACACAGCCTCTCTGAATCAGGGACACAAGATGTCTTGTGGTAGATTACATAAAATCCTTGAAAGATACCAAAATGCTGGTAGTTTACCAGTAGACTTGAAGTTTCAAGTAATATACCCTCCCTTTGCAAACCTAACGATGCTAGAGGATAAATTATATCAACTGAGATATAGGGGTACAAATAGAGTTTACCACACAGCATATAGAAACAAGCATCCATCTTAATCCTAGCCCAGTGATCTAAGTCAATGTTATGGAGCAGAAGCTAAAGCTAGACAGGATTGTCTGTGGCGGTTCACAGGATTAGTGCCAGGCAACAGCAGTGAGTCTCTTCCCCTTCACTGTGATTAGTAGTACATTCATGAAACAACATGCCGCTGATGTATAATGCATTATGGCTTGAGCGCAAATGAGCTTTTGCTATATTAACATCCACACAATTTGCATTTACTGTGATCTTGGGGTCTTAAGAGCTGTGTAAATTTAGTCTCGTCTGAACGAGACCTAGGTGGGCCTTGAAGAAACCGTATGGCCCAATAAAAACGTAATAATAATTTAAAAAATAAGAGTTGGACCGCCGAGTGGAGGAAAAGCAGCCAACACGTAACCCAGCATGTGGGTACTCCTTCAAGACTGTTGGAAAAGCATACCAGGTGAAGCTGGTTGAGAGAATGCCAAGTGTGTGCAAAGCGGTCATCAAGGCAAGGAAGGCAGGAAAATGAGGCAGGAAAATGATGTGGATATATTGAAGCAACATCTCAAGACATCAGTCAGAAAGTTAAAGTTTGGTCGCAAATGGGTCTTCCAAATGGACAATGACCACAAGCACACTTCCAAAGTCAAGGTATTGGAGTTGCCATCACAAAGCCCTGACCTCAATCCTATAGAAAACATGTGGCCAGAACTGAAAAAGCGGGTGCGAGCAAGGAGGCCTACAAACCTGACTCAGCTACACCAGCTCGGTGTAGTAGTGATAGGTAGGGCACACATAGAGGGTAGGGTACACCCGCATACACACTCGGGGCTGGGAATTGCCATATCACGATACATTATGTATTGCAATTCCATACCGTGATTTTATTGAGATTCCATGTTCCAAACATATTCCTTACCATATGTCTGCTGCAGTGGGACAGAGAGAGACATGAGAAAACTAGTTTTGATCAGTCATAGAAATAAAAGTGCTGAAAACAAACGGTCTCCCTATTTAAAAAGAAGACGGAGAAAAGGCTATGAAGGAGTTTTGGTGCAGGTACAGCCAACTAACGCAGAAATAATATTGCGGAATTGTCAAAACGATACAATATAACGTCAAAAATAATAGTGTGATATGTAACTATGTTTTCCCCCCATCACTAATACAGAGAGGGTGAGAGTGTGAGAGACAGAAGGGATAGATATACAGTAGACAGAAGAGAGAACCATGCGGAACGTTCCACATGAACTGCCAGGATCTCTGTTTTCTCCAGTAACATTCCAGTAAGGTTTAGGTGTCTGGAGTTAGAGCTCGACTGTTTCTCTCATCCTGACAAACGAGAATGGGGCTCTCTGTCTGTCAATCCCCATTCCTCAACTACATGTTACCCAAACAGAGATCACCGCCAACAAGACAACCACTGCCATTGGCACCTCCAGAATGAACATCCATCCCATGACATTTTTGGTCACTTGCCCAAAGTCATGTTATAGCTGGCCAGAAATCTTTGGTTACTGATATGAACACATGCCTCTATATGAGGTTCACCTCATGTGTTTAGAAAGCACAGCTCCCTTGTATGACTCACGGGAGTCTTAGCTCTGGGCTGGTCAGATCAGGTCTGCTCTCGGTTGGTGCATACTAAAGGCCTTCATGGGACCACAAAAGAGTGCTCGTCAAGGTGTGACGAATCAGCCACAGGGGACAACAGTTTAGTTCCCAGCCAGAGGGAGCACTAAGTAGGCCACAGCAGGTTATGTGACCCACTCTAATGCTCCTTTTGTTTCCCTACAATACAATACCTTGTCTGACGGGCTGGGAGTTTATACCAGAGGAACAGGAAAGGGATCGATTTTCACAGGGGTGGTTGGGTTGTTGCATGCAGATCAGTGAAATAGAAAACATTTCTCACCGATCAGTCACTATGAATATAAATCCCTCCACCAATTCATATTTCATTGCCTGAACTCGATGCTCCTGTAATGAAATACACAATCGTGATAATCTAATTGTCTAGGAAGGGTGGGCTGACATTGGGCCAGTGGGACTGACAATCCTAAACATCTTGAGCCTCTCCAGTGGAGAGAACGCAGCCTGTCTCACTGCAAATAGGAACGATTCAGCGATCATGTTGCCTTATTACTGCAGTGATCAAATTCATCACCATCAGTGCTGCTGAAGCCAAGCACATTTGCATTTAAATCTGTGCAGTCCCCCCCTTCCCCCTCCTCTTTCTTGAAGCTCAGAGTGAGAAGGACCAATAGGCATAGTCTATTACAGGAGGGTGGGGGAGGGGACTGCAGGAAGTTATTGACGCAATTAAGGGCGTCACGCTGCAGGCCTCGGGCGTCGTGATTCTGACGAAATACGCTCTTTGTCTTTATCAAACTAATGTTTTTGCATATTTTCAGTGTGGAACTTGTCTCTGTTTAGGGGGCATAGGCTAACCAATTAGAAATGGCACTAGCAGTTTGCAAAGTAGCCTAAGCGGAAAATATATGGGACACAATTATTCCAAAACTTCAGCTCGTTGCTGGAACACATATTTTCCTACTTCAATCAACCAGTCCATTTTGAATTTGTGATAAAACTGTCGTCATTTGCACGACTAAAGACTCCTTTGTAGAAGTAACTCACACAGAGAAAAGTGTTACCACAGTGTAGCATAATCACTACGACTACCCCATTCCCTTTTAATTAGAGCGGTTTAGCTTCGGATGAAAAAACATGTCGTCTCTCTCTCTCCATATTCCTCATAACTGCCCTCCTTCTCCTTCTAAAATTAGTCTAGGTGGCAGCTCATTAATGTATGGGCCCCAGAGTTCACACTCACATTTGGTTAAAACGATGCCAAATTCTATAATTCAGACACAAAAAAAACTTCTGAATGAGCTTCAGGCATGAACGACTGCATGACCTGAAGCTCTTGGTCACGAGCTGGGAAGTAAAATACCTCCTAAAACTCAAACCAACCACTCAGAATGAAATGACTTACCCCCTACCCAAATGACACTGCATTTAGCTAGCCTAGCATTCATATCCTAATTTAAAAAGTCACACATTGCCTGTTAGCTAAATGCAGTGTCATTTGGGTAGGGTGAGTGATTTCCTTCTCTCAAAAGAGTAATTGGCTTTTGGTGTGACTTTTAAATTAGGATATGAATGCTAGGCTAGCTAACTCATGACATGTCAATGTGAGTTTTCCTGTCAGTTTTTCCTCAGTGTACAGTAGAAGAGCACACAAGAGCACTACACATTAGTGCCAAATGACGCATCTGCAATCCAGGGTTTATATACAATGTATTGCTGAGAGGCTTTGAAGCTACCGATCAGTCATATTGGCACTCCCCAGATTAAGCAAACCTCCATGGGAATGAATGGAATTCTACAGTATTTCAATGAAATGTTTCAAGGACAAAATTACGTATTTAAGTATTTTGTTGTTATAGTGGTGACAGAACTTTATTTGTATGTTTAGCTCACATAATACAACTTAAAAGTGTGCATTAAGGTGAAATATAATAAACATGGCAAAAACAAAATATAGACATTAATGAATTCATTTCTATAGCTTCTGAAAAATTTCACTGGTGGGGGAGCCCCAAGATGGAGGCAAGGTGGCAACAGCAGCCTCTCTCATTCATTTAGAGTATATAGTGCATTTGGAAAGTATTCAGACCCCTTGACTTTTTGCACATTGTTACATTACAGCCTTCTAAAATGTATTAAATAGTTTTCCCCCTCAATCTACACACAATATCCCACAATGACAAAGCAAAAAAAAGTTATGTTTTGCAAATTAATAACAAATAAAGTATTCAGACCCTTTGATTCGCTGAAGTTCCTTTGGCAGCGATTACAGCCTTGAGACTTCTTGTGTATGGCGCTACAAGCGTGGCACATCTGTATTTGGGGAGGTTTTCTCCCATTCCTCTCGGCAGATCCTGTCAGGCTCTGTCAGGTTGGATGGGAAGCGTTGCTGCACAACTATTTTCAGGTCTCTCGAGAGATGTTTGATCGGGTTCAAGTCCGGGCTCTGGCTGGGCCACTCAATAACATTCAGAGACTTGTCCCGAAGCCACTCCTGAGTTGTCTTGCCTGTGTGCTTCGGGTCGTTGCCCTGTTGGAAGGTGAACCTTCACCCCAGTCTGGGGTCCTGAGTGCTCTGGAGCAGGTTGCCACCACCATGCTTCACCGTAGGCATGGTGCCAGATTTCCTCCAGACGTGACGCTTGGCATTCAGGCCAAAGAGTTCAATTTTGGTTTCATCAGATCAGAGAACCTCGTTTCTCATGGTCTCAGAGTCTTCAGGTGCCTTTTGGCAAACTCCAAGCGGGCGGTCATGAGCCTTTAACTGAGGAGTGGCTTCCGTCTGACCACTCTACCATAAAGGCCTGACTGTTGGAGGGCTGCAGAAATGGTTGTCCTTCTGGAAGATTCTCCCTTCTCCATAGAGAAACTCTGGAGCTCTGTCAGAGTGACCATCAGGTTCTTGGTCACCTCCCTGACCAAAGCCTTTCTTCCCGATTGCTCAGTTTGTCAGGATGGCCAGTTCGATGAAGTCTTGGCGGTTCCAAACTTCTTCCATGTTAAGAATAATGGAGGCCACTGTGTTCTTAGGGACATTCAATGCTGCAGAAATATGTTGGTGCCCTTCCCCAAATCTGTGCCTTGACACAATCCTGTCTCGGAGCTCTACGGACAATTCCTTTGACCTCGTGGCTTGGTTTTTGCTCTGACATGCACTGTCAACTGTGGGACCTTATATAGGCAGGTGTGTGCCTTTCCAAATCATGCCCAATCTATTGAATTTACCACAGGTGGACTCCAATCAAGTTGTAGAAACATAAAGGATGATAAATAGAAACAGGATGCACCTGAGCTCAATTTTGAGTATCATAACAAAGGGTCTGAATACTTATGTATATAAGGTAGTTCTGTTTTTGCTTTGTCATTATGGGATATTGTGTGTAGATTGATGAGAAAAAACAAATATTTAATACATTTTAGAGTAAGGCTGTAACGTAACAAAATATGGAAAAAGTCAGGGGGTCTGAATACTTTCCAACGGCACTGTATACAAATAATTAATTAGCACAAGTGAAATGTCTCCCTGAAAAGCCAATCCTCATGGTCTGTAGAGGAAGTCTCACAGCATGCTGTGGGAACAAGACTGTTCCCTGCACGGCTGTTGGGAACCTGCCAATGTTTCTCAGCAGCTAGCGTCAAACACGTCCATATTGTCGGTCACAGGGTTCCATTTCAAGCATCTCTACTATGAAGCTCTATTCATACCCTTCGAATGAATGCTCTGCGTGTCTATTTCCCTCCATCATCACTTCTTCTTCCCTCTCACTGCCCATCGCGCTCCCTCACTCCCAGCAGGAAGAACTGTGGTCAAAGGATATTGCTAGTTGGACTATTCTCAGGAAAATAACATAGTTTTGATCCAAACTCCACCCTGTAGTTCAAGCGCTATATCAGGGTCATAGAGTATACCTTTCAGTAATACCACAATTTCAGAGGAACTCTTGGAGAAGAAAAACGTTACAGAACAACCAATCTGTTTTTATCCAATTCAACAAGGAAGTGCTGGGATTTACATGTCTGTTTGCTAAATCTCAAAGTCCTAAATTAACATTCACATCACATTCAATAAGCACCCATTACCATTCTCTAAAACATCTTCAAACAATATTGCAGTCTTCAGAACATCAGTCATTCATTATCAAGCAGATTACATTTCACATGAAAGGCATCAATCTAGGACTATTCTGAGATGTGATTTTAGGCTAAAATATTGCATTGCATACATTGGCTGATTTGGATCACAAAGCAAAGCAATCTCAGAGAGAATCTTTAATAACCACAGAAGTAAATAGGCTGGTAATGAAAAGCACAATTTATCATGGCAAATCTCTGCCCATTCAAACATCACAAATCGTCCCCTTTCCCCAACCATACTGTATAGGGTGGGCACACTGTGACAAGCATTTCACTACATCCACAATGACATCTGCTAAATATGTGTATGTGACCAATACAATTTGATTTGAATCATTTTGGGAATCATCAGGATTTAAATTCAGAGGAGGCCCGCACAAATTTATTTTAGGTTGTTTTCTTGTCAAAAGCAATTTGCATTGGCACTTATTTGAAAACACATAGGTCCACTAAAATGTCTACATACATTCTATTAAGTTTTAGACATTCAACAGTGGCCTGGAGTGTTTTTTTACTCAAACCTCCCGCGGGACAGTTGGAACAAGATCAAGCCCACGGGCTGTATTGTTGCCCACCCCTGTGGCCAAGACAGACCAGTTGGTCTCATACATTGAACCCAGGAAGTTGAAAACCTCATACTTTTTTTAATTCATGCATTGAAAGCAGTAACTCTCCTCAATGTCCTCTTAACATTCCATGACTCTAGGACCAATAAAATGTACTCAAAATACAGTAGCTTCTGAAGTTTAGAAAGAATATGTTTGTTAATGGTAAAATGTCAGTTTTGGAGATAAGAGGTTTTCACCCGACAACGACAATAGTCCTCTTTAAAAGTTGCTCTTATCTTTTTAGTAAGGCTTTAAATTACACAACAACATCCAAAGAACTAGAACAGTAACCTTTATTAATCACACCAACAGCTGAAGTCAGAGATGTTCAGAACGCCGGTTAGAACCCAGACATTTCTCAGCACTTATCAGTCGTGGCTCATTCATGCATTCAGCACCTTGAAGTTTAATACAGTAACCATGCCAACCTGTAACCCTTAACAACAGACTGCTCTCAAGAAGGGGGGGAAAAGTCCTTCCTTTGATGTATTGCTTTAATGGCAAAGCTATAAAAAGACGACAAAAGGATGCCACCATTTACACCTTTAACACAGTGCACTATAAACCAATTAGACAGACAGCCAATCAGAACTCACCGAGACGTCGAAGACCTCTTCTGTGTCGTCCAACATGCGTATCTTAATGGAGACGTGGCGTCCAGGGGGCATTGTTGGAGGCCGGTGGCCAGGGTCCAGGGTGCTGATGCCCAGGGTCTCCTGGGCTCCAAGACGCTGGGCTGCTGATGCTCTGTGCTCGGGCTCCACCATGGTGCTCGGTTGTGCTACCGTACAGCCTGCAGGGGAGGCAGAAGAACCGTCATATATACACACACACACACACACACACACACACTCGCACGTGTAACAAAGTAGGTTCCGTCCCTGTCCCTCACTGGGCTCGAACCCGGGACATTTTGTACAACACACACACTCACATGTACGTACGTACGTACGTACGTACGTACGCACGCACGCACGCACGCACACACACCAGCCAAATGCTGCAGTCTCCATAATAGCAAAAATTTCATAAATAGCTCAAATGTAATAAATGTTAGATGCACATTTTCTTTTCTCCTCCGCTCCTGACTACATGTGCTGCCACAGAAATAGGGAGAATAGAAAGGGTGTCCCCATTCAAGTCAACGATGGCATAAACGGGTGGATGGGCAGCCATTACTAGTGTACCCCATAAGAGCAGAGCAGGAGGTAAAAGCAGGAAGTAAAAGAAGGACGTGTAGTTTACCCATCAATATGGGTTGTAACTAGATGGAGTACAGCCACGACCGGAAGGGACTTTTCGTATGAGGTTGGGAGAGCATTTTAGCGTACCCTAATCCTTAAGGTCAGCTAATTCCCCTAACCTGTATTCCACCTAGTCAGAACCATCAATATGTGCTGTGATTTGTTCATTTAACTGAACTGACATTGCAAAAAAATACGTCCCAATACATGGGCCATATCAGTTTACATCATTGGAATGAGCATTCTACTTTACCATGGAAATGATTGCATCACAACACCAGGCAGCCATTACAAGTGTACCCATGGGTTTACAGGGTCAAATCGTTAGGGTTAAAGGTTCCATGGCCTTTCTATGTGTGCTACTGCTACCATTTTGATAGTTTCTTGTTTCAGCAAGGAGCAACAAAGTTTCATCATGTTGTTAAGAGTCCATGTTACTGCAGAAAAGGACTTAAGTGCACAAACGCCCGGCCGTCCCATCTTCTGTTGGTAATTATTTGTATTATTTCACAACGGTCTTCATCCATAACCTTGGGTTACATGGTTATAGCACGCACACACAAACACGCACCTTGAGTTACATGGTTATAGCACGCACACACAAACACGCACCTTGGGTTACATGGTTATAGCACGCACACACAAACACGCACCTTGGGTTACATGGTTATAGCACGCACACACAAACACGCACCTTGCCTGTCTGACTTTCAGTGGGGCAATAATGCAGTTTATGTCACGTCTGTCAACTGTTCAACTATTCATTGTACAACTTGAGCATTAGGGAGTGGGACCCCCCCGCCCCCTACCCCGGAGGAGAAAAAAGAGGAGAGGAGGTGGGTAGGTTACATTAAAGGAGATGAAGTCCCAGGGGAGAGAGTTCACAGCTTGTGTCAGACTAGCAACGTAATTGCAAATGAGGTATTTGCACTCTAAGCTAATGGGTGATAATTGTAGCCTTTGGGAGAAGCAATTAGTCCCTCTCTCTGTCAATGTGTTGCTTGATTTCAAAGTGCAAAGTCACTCGACAAAGCAATAACAGGGATAGTCCCTAAAATCAAAAAGTAGAAACAATTGACTCTTTGTAAATTATTTTCAAACTATTTGTTTGGACAAATGACCTGTGGCGTTCCAGTATATAGGCAGATAGAGTGAGTGAACTACAAAACAGTAGAGATAGTAAGGAGCAGCCGAGCGAGAGAATGTCCCAAGTTCACAGACATCCAGCTGCCAATAAGGACATAACATCTGGGCTGTGTGGATCTCCTCATTATGTATGACAGCATGGTTTCCATGGAGATCGCCATGCATGGCATATTAAATCACATGCAACATGCAGATAGTGTAATTAGGCATAGGTGGACATGTGTGAATGAGCAGTGCCTAAATCAGTTCCTTTCAATGAATGACTAGCTCTAGGTGATGGAATGTGTTTTGACCAGTTGCAGGATCATTTGATCTGGGTTGAGGCAACAGGAGCAGGTCAAACCACCCCCATCTCTCAAGCCAACCCCAGAGGCCCTGCTTAATGCTCTGTTTATCACACATTCCAGCATGCTGATGTCATGTTGAGAGCTCACCAAATGGGTTATTGGAGCGTGGTGGTGGGGGCAGCTCTCATTCAGACAGTACAGTGGTGGCTCGCTGACTCTTGAAGAAGTGCACACGCAATGTTCAAAGTTCGGATTCGAATAAAGCTGAGGATTGCATATCAAAGACATTTGAATTTGGCCGACCCATCAAGAGCGGGGAAAATTGAGGCTAAAACTGTTGATCCGTTCAACGACCGTATCTGTTTATTTCTAGCAGCCTCTTAGTCCCCCATAGAGCTGATCAAATAAACGGTTTGTTTACAGTGTGGAGGCAGTGCACCATTACACACAATGAATATTTAACACATCATCATCATCATCATCATGGTTGGAGGTTGCTGAACACGCTGCCACACCACACAACCGACCTTGTTTAGAGCAAATGCTTTAATCAGCTGCACCTGTCCATAATATACACGGCCATGGCCTGGGTGAGGGTGGAGTGCTGTTAGAATGTTCCAGCAAAGGGGTCACGCGTGTGGGAGGGAAGACACCATTCACTTGGGGAGATGAAAGCCATTGCCACTGCTGTCACAAGGGGCATAGCGATACTCATGCAGTCCAAGCACGGCTGTGTTAACCTCTCCTTCATGGTTTCTCTTGAAGGGGACAACTTCCCCTTCAAGAGAAACCATGAAGGAGACATTAACTCCCTTATTGTTTTACAAGCTACCACACTATGTCAAATGTGCATTGGGATTTTAATATGGGACTGAAAACCCTTGGCTCAGAAGTAACCCATAAATACTGCAACTAAACACTCCAAACAACAGAGTGAGACCCAGGGCTATGAGAGAGCAGACAATGATTATTTCAACTGATGCTTACCTTTCCCTGCGCCCAAGCTCATGAATCAACGGCCAGTCTGCCATGTGTCGCCCTACAGTATGTGGCCCTCTGAATAAGAATGTAGTCTTTGACGAGTGTGACTCAGTCACAGCTCTGTTACTACTATGTTGTTACTGTGGAAGACAACTAGGCTGGGACATATTACTGGTATGCCAACCTAGCCCAGGATACTATTGCGTACAATACCAGGAGAACATATTCATACCCTCAGTGTTCACAGGGCGATTTACCCAAGCTTGGAACTTGTTGGATTGAAATTCCCCACAGCCATGTAAGATAGTGCTATGGCTGCTGGCAGGCAGTTTGGGCTTTAACAGAGGCTCCTCTGTCTGTATGCAGCAGAATCACACAGAGTCCTTCAGAGCAGTCCAACACATGCAGGCACCATTTCTGCAACTGTACAGCTGGATTTGATTACAGCCAGCAGAATGGGCTTGAGGATGGGGTAGTTCAGCCAACTGTCTACCTGAGACGTGCCGAAAACCCACTCCTATTTCCACTGGACAGCAACTTGCTTCAGCTCCACAGACATGTATACCTGGGTGTGGCTCGCATATTTTAACCTATGCATTCAACTGTATGCAGAACTTCAATTTTAAATGTATATACCATTATAAATTACGTGTTAAATGGGGTTTGTATGATTGAATATGATTTCAAGAAATATACCCATATTTCTGAAATTATGTAGGAGCCCAGATCTGGGCAATTAACCAAAACCCCTCTACAGCGGTGGTTCCTACAAGAGGATCAATTAAATAACAGAACATCAGTTTGCCTTTTCTGTCTGACAATCCAGACTATTAATGGGTGTACTTTATGGGGGAGGAGCGATTGCTTGACAGTTCAGTGAGTCATACGATGTAATCTTTCTGGAAAAATTACACAAAAAAAATCTAGTCTTGACGCAGGCATATTTGGATTATCAAATTGAACCAATTTGGAAACGTACAGGAAATGTTTGCACACCCAAAACAAAAACAAATTTACAAGTTTTTTGAAAATATTTAATTGTTGCCTATTAAGAATGCAAGACGGTAACTGGATTAGTTATTGAAAAGTCCTCATGACATTTTGCGCACATACCTACGATAATGCAGTCTTGAGGAGTACAGTAATCCTTAAAACGTTATTGTTAGGCTACCACGCGTGGTGTGACACAAATACATAACCTCGACTCAACTGACCAGCCACTAACTACCCTCAAGGGTAACAAACTAACAATGGAAAACGTACTCTCACTGACGACGTTTCTATTTAAATTGCAAACGAGACACGGCTATGTAACTGCCGTATATCCAACACCTTTATGCCAACAATATTGTATACAGGCTATGGTCTACGGTCATGAGATGATATCCCATTCAATGTTGGTGTTGTTACGTCTGATTTAGTGGATGACTATTGCGGTTTTTTTAACCACCGCTCTTGGTTGTGAGAACGCCTGGGCAAAAACACGGTTAGCTCTTCAACCAATGTACTACTTGATTTTAATAACAAATTGTTCTATCGGCGACAATTCGCCTATATGGTGAAGCATACTGTTATTCTTTAAAACGGGCTACACGGTTACAAAAATACAAGACAACTGGGGATAGGCTACTTCTACGATTTCTCTAATCTGCTGAAACAAGTTGCACACTGCCGTTTTGCACATAGGGAAATGAATGGTATAAAATCTTACCCTGTTTTAAAAATGTGGATAATCCACGTGTATAATTCCCAATTTACAAAATATTTTACATCCACTTCCAGACGCAGTTCAGGCTGCTTGCGTGGAGCCAAATGTAGTTCAGATGCTGGTTGTACCGCCGAGAAGCTTCTTCATGGTCGCCATGTCGGACGACTGTGTGCGGGGAGAGACAGGATTACATTGAAACGAACGGCAGATCCTCTCTTGGCTTGTTACTCCGACAATAATTGAGGCACAGTGCCTCCAGCTATTGTGCAAGGAATTGCACCTACTTGCAAGGCAATCCTTGCCAAAGACATGCTACAACCACATAGCTCCATCTAGCTGTAAAATATGGGGCATACATTAGGCTACAGCCCTAACAAGTCATAACCCATATAGCTCTAACCTTAACCCTAGCTCTTTTTCTTCTTCAACGATATCAGGGTGGGCATGAAAAAAACGTTTAAAGTGCATGCTGCCACCTACTGTGCTGGAATGCACGATCAATCATGATCTATCCAATTCTGTACTACCATGAAAATACAATTCAAAACCAAATAAATCCATACTAACTTCTACCACACCCTCCCCCCAACCCCATTAAACTATCATGCTATATCCACCTTTAGGATTGTTCAGCATGTCAACCAATATTTCAACAGTAACATCTGTTACCCCCAATATGTATTGTGCAGTCTCCACAATAACCTTCAACCTGGCATCTCTGCATTCCACAACTCAAGTTTCATTGATAACCTTACCAATAAAAGCTATGAAGTCAACTTTATGGGGCGGCAGGTAGCCTAGTGGTTAGAGCGTTGGACTAGTAACCGAAAGGTTGCAAGATTGAATCCCCGAGCTGACAAGGTAAAAATCTGTCGTTCTGCCCCTGAACAAGGCAGTTAACCCACTGTTCCTAGGCAGTCATTGAAAATAAGAATTTGTTCTTAGCTGACTTGCCTAGTTAAATAAAGGTAAACTAAAGTTCATTATCAAAGTGTCCTTTGACACCGCACATTCATGAGTGCAGCTCCAATCCAAAGTCAAAATGTAGAATCGACTTTCTATTTAGCAACAAAGCCTCCTTCACTCACGCCGCCAAACTTACCCTCGTAAAACGGACTATCCTACCGATCCACCACTTCGGCGATGTCATCTACAAAATAGCTTCCAACACTCTACTCAGCAAACTGGATGCAGTCTATCACAGTGCCATCCATCTTGTTACCAAATCACCATATACCACCCACCACTGCGACCTGTATGCTCTAGTCGGCTGGCCCTCGCTACATATTCGTCGCCAGACCCACTGGCTCCAGGTCATCTATAAGTCCATGCTAGGTAAAGCTCCACCTTATCTCAGCTCACTGGTCACGATAACAACACCCACCCATAGCACACGTTCCAGCAGGTATATCTCACTTATCATCCCCAAAGCCAACACCTCATTTGGCCGCCTTTCCTTCCAGTTCTCTGCTGCCAGTGACTGGAACGAATTGCAAAAATTGCTGAAGTTGGAGACTTTTATTTCCCTCACCAACTTTAACCATCAACTATCTAAGCAGCTAACCGACTGCTGCAGCTGTACATAGTCCATCTGTAAATAGCCCACCCAATTGACCTACCTCATCCCCATACTGTTTTTATTTTATTTACTTTTCTGCTCTTTTGCACACCAGTATCTCTACTTGCACATCATCATCTGCTCATTTATCACTCCAGTGTTAATCTGCTAAATTGTAATTATTCGCTCCTATGGCCTATTTATTATCTACCTCCTCATGCCTTTTGCACACACTGTATATAGACTTCCATTTATTCTACTTTGTCATTGACTTGTTTATTGTGTTATTGGCTTGTTTATTGTTTACTCCATGTGTAACTCTGTGTTGTTGTCTGTGTCACACTGCTTTGCTTTATCTTGGCCAGGTCGCAGTTGCAAATGAGAACTTGTTCTCAACTAGCTTACCTGGTTAAATAAAGGTGAAATAAATAAAATAACATTTTTAAAAAGTGCAAGTTCTCTGAACAGCCCTCAAAACCATGTCAGGACCATCAGAAGCACCAGCCCTGACAGTAGGTCCACTTACTACAGGTACATCCATGTAAGCTCCATCAGTCTGCACTGTTCTACTAGTCTGTTTTGCAGCTTCTGCATATGATACATCATGACTAATTCCATATCTCTGAGCCTCTCTAGCTTCTCTCTGCACCGGGCATCCACCAAATGCTGCACTATGTCCTCCCCCACAATTACAACACTTAACCTTCACATTGCTTCCACATTCACTGTAAACATGTTCCCCTCCACACATCCTTTCTTTCCTTTACACTGAACAGCTACATGTCCCATTCTTTGGTATTTAAAACCCCCGAAAATGGGGATGGGACAAATTCTCTGACATTTAAACTAAGGAATCCTCTCTGTACTTTTACAGGCAAAACCTTATCAAACCTCAGCAACACTGATAAGCTTTCACTCATTCGACCCTCTTTCCTACTGATCCTCCGTTTGGCCTCAATCACTCTGCCTCCTTTCACATTTTCTTTAATATCATCCATGGACATAGATATTGGGAGTAACACTAGCTCTAGTTACTATTCACTTATTTATGAACTTCAGTGTATTTCAGAGTTGAGCAGAATACAGAAGTGTTTACTGTCAGGTCGATTTCCAATAGGCCTAGCTGTGGGATTTATTGAATAAAAGCGCTGAGCACAGGACTGCTTGCCTGGCTACCCAGACTCCTTGCTCCGGCCAAACACAGCAATGATTGAGACAGGTGGGTCCACCCCAAAGTGCCACATGTCATGATGACACTCACCTCTAGATCAATGAGAGAAGATTTGAAATAGAAAAGATGACAGCTTACACATTGATGGATTACCTCATGGAGCAAAAAAAATATACACCTATTTTAATAACCGAGCCTTTTCTAAATTCAAAACGAACCACCTGCAACTGGACATAGACATTTTAGAAGATACGCGTTTGGCAGAATCGAGGACGGAGATAGTATCGCCAAGTTAAGGTCGGTCGTAAATAATCTGTGCTCGGCCAAACAGTACCTATCCTGTAACGTTACAAATCTGTAGCTAGGCTCATCACATCCACCTACCTGGTATGAAAATGTAAAAATAAGCGCATAATCATTAAATACATAGGCCTAGTAATCTAAATGATAATGACTTCGCATGAAGTCACACATATTAGACCAATGTAGGCTACCTTATGAAAATGTTAATAATAAGTAGTATTCAAGCAAGTTTATTCATATGTAGGCCTTTTATATTATATATACATACTGTATATATAATATAAAATTATGTCAATAGCCTACACTGATGTTGAACAATGGTAACTTAGTCTAGCAACACTTGCTGGCATGGTTTCTTCACTGTTTTCAGTTGTCATGTTCTTCATGTACTCCCACAAAAACTGTTTAGTTGGTAAGGCTGTCCACTACATAACTACATGTACTTACATGGTGGTGATTAAACTGTAAGTACCATATGAATTACCATGTAAATACAGAGCTATTAGCGTTGTGCTGTTACTGTAAAGTGGGACCAAATCCTTCTCTCCGTTCTCTCTGCACACACATCCATTGATAGTAAAACGTAATGTCTCTTCATGGATGCACTTCACCAGGGTGAGAAATAAGAATATTCAGGGATGGCGATGGACTGAACAGAACTATATTTCCTTACTAGGCCCAAAGTTGCACCTGTCACGTTAAACTTATCCAAAGAGGATGATATCCAACAGCGTTCCTTGGAGTAAATCTAATTGGTCTGAACTGGCTTCCTCTCCTAGTCCCTTCCCCTATCTGGCGAGCCAGAATCGGTGAGATCAATATTCGGCTTAGGGGTATTTTGCACTCACCAGTCAAGTACTTTGACATTAATATGGTGGAGGAAGGAGATGAGGAGAGGAAGACAACTTATACTATTGAGATGTACCCCTGCTTTGGAGTGCATTTCATGGAGGATCCACTGGAGGGAGCATTGCTCACTGGACCAGGGGCTACGCAACTGTTCTGCAGCCTGGAAGGAAAACTAGAATGAAGAGAAAGACAACTGTGATATGAAGAAGAACAGTACATTTTCACTATTATACCATGCCATCAAAATAGGCGAACCCCATTACCTCAACAATTAACTTTCCTCTGGTCTCAGCACCATCACTGTCCCACCTCTTCACACTTTTTTCATCAAGTATCAGATCTGTTGGCACAGCAATGTCTTACTTTTATTGTCAGTAAATGTTTTTAACGGGCATGTCCTAGTCAATCACAGTTGGCCCTTTTTCACTCGTTGCTCCATTTTGTGAGTAAACCCACATGCTGTTGTTGTGGCCAGGCCAGTGAATTAGTTCAGCCGTCACCATAGCAAAGAAGGGAGTTGTAATTCAGATCATCAAGTTGTGTCTGTCAACAGCTGTTTTCATCATTAGAGAGCTTGCTGCCAAGGGTGAGGAGGCTGCTGAATGCTCCACTGTATCTGCATATGAATGGACTATTACAGAAATGCAACAACATCTTCCACTGGCCACTGCTATCTTTGGTTTTATATGACAGTAATGATGCACGATTATGCATTGCCTTGGTATAGCACTAGGTCTCAAAGGGCTTTACATTGTGGAGGATAATAGAGACATCAAAAACAGCTTACTGTAGATGCATTGTGCATGTTATCTCACAGAGATATGTGTAAAAGGTAATCATCTTATTATAGAGACTTATTTTTAGATCTGTTAGCGGCATAGGGTTCATCGATGAAAGAGCTGTCTCCTTCCTCTATGCAAGACATACAGTGCAGTACTCCAGTTTCCCTGCATTCCTGGTTTCTTATTCAGGAGATCTCCGCTCTGCTTTCTGGAGAATGGCCTTAGGCTTTGACTGGGAACAGTTCCTCCCTGCCGCCTACTCCTGCATGTAGCTGGGGCTGGGGACAGGGATAAAATATATGGACGCCTTGCAGTCTCTGGGGTGGAAGGCTGGAGCTGAGCTTGTTTAATGCCTTTGCGTTCGCCCACCTTCTCCCTGAATCCATTGGCAGGAAGAGAAGTCTCATACTCCTTGTGTTCTGTGGGATTGAGATGTGGAAATCACACTCTGTGCCTTGGCAGTGTCAGAACAGAACATCTCTGGAGATTTTTTTATTGGAACTAAGGCAAAGATGAACATTTCAGAGAGAGACCATAAAGAGAGTGAGAGCTATAGCGAGAGAAAGAAAGTGCAGGAGAGAAAGTGAGAGTCTGTTCTGCTGTGGACCAGGCATGTAATAATTTTATGCCTCAAGCAGTTTGAGCCAGGATCTTAGCTTATATAGTCATCTCCTCCGGTCTCCTGCTATCCCTGGCATGTGACAGGCAGGCAGTCCAGTGAGAAGCTGTGCAGTCCAGTCCACTGCAAGATTGTAATGAGTTTCCCCTCTCCATTACACCAATCGTTCACTAAACCTACAGGGCATATCAGAGGCCCTCAGTGGCCCTCAGTGTTCAGATCTTCACAAGAGTGTTGGAACAGTGGAAGAGTGACTCAGATGGAGCAATCTTACACAGACTTGAATGTGTTATAATGAAAATATAAAGACATAGGACAACACTGTGTATGTCCTCTATAGTTATCTATTGTGTAAACATCTCACTCATTAGGCTTATATTCTTCAGAACACAGAGATTACAATAAATCAGCCCGGTGGCGATGCATTCTGATAGGTTTGTCTTGTGATTAATTGATATTTAATGGAAACATATGGTCCCAGGTTTTGCATTTCAATGAGGTGGTGACAATCATTAATTTGTGCACTAGACAGCCTACAGCAGAACTAGAACTCGAAGCGATGCTCACAACAACAAGGGACTAACAAAGAGCTGGACACATATTCCTGGTAAATACATCAGGTGAGGCGGTCTCCTAATAAGGGGGTAGCTGATAAGAAAAATGCCTTTCCTTGCAACATGTGTAGGCCATTCCACTGCACCTGCTGAAGTGAATGGGGTTTGCTAGTGGCTATCTTATTAAGGGTGCGCTGATGTATCTGCAGACCCACAGGACGCTGCATTGTTTGTTCAGCTGCTACTGCGAGGAGAGGCTGCCTCACAATGGATGGGAGACCAAACAGGAAATCACACACTGCAGGGATCCGCTATTATAAAAGTCCCAATTATGTCTAGAAATGGGATTTGATGGTTATGTATGATGCAAAAGCAATATGCAAGTGCTTCCAGTGCATCAATAAAGTACATGTATTGTAGAAACTTTTTTCTGCTTATTAGTTTTGTATTGTTGACAATGAAATAAAACCGAAATATTCATAACCCACTGAGTGACTGCGTTAGTGACTTAATCTTTCATCACATTGTATGTAGAGTAATAGTGTAGTATATTTGTTAACTTACATTGTTATACAGTTGTTTCATATGCAGATTACCCACATACAAACACACTACAGTTTACTATAGAATGCTATAGTACTTATCATAGAATTCTGTAGTAAATTGTAGTAAACTGTAGTACAGTATACTGTAGAATCCTAAACTCCACACTGTAGTATCCCTCGATCATGTAGAGTTTATGATATACTTTTGAAGTATATTGTAGAATACTATACTACATACTATCCCTTGATCATGAGTAGTAGGGGAGAACCAGGATGAAATGAACACTTTTAGTTTTTTCCTTAATTACTCACAGATCAGAGGAGCAAGAGAGACCATCTTTAATGAAAAACAACTTATACATGTCCTCTACCATTAGCAACTGTAATTTCATTTTCAGGATAAATGACTTGAAATGAAATAGAACGAGAACAGAACTACTGTAACGTTACCTTTGTACCTTGACGGTGGGGCGGGAGTAACACCGCCTTGGGGCGGGAGTAACACCGCCTTGGGGCGGGAGTAACACAACCTTGGGGTGGGAGTAACACAGCCTTCGGGCGGGAGTAACACAACCTTGGTGTGGGAGTAACACCGCCTTGGGGCGGGAGTAACACAGCCTTGGGGTGGGAGTAACACCGCCTTGGAGCGGGAGTAACACCGCCTTGGTGCGGGAGTAACACCGCCTTGGGGTGGGAGTAACACAACCTTGGGGTGGGAGTAACACAGCCTTCGGGCGGGAGTAACACAGCCTTCGGGCGGGAGTAACACAACCTTGGGGTGGGAGTAACACAGCCTTCGGCAGGAGTAACACAACCTTGGAGCGGGAGTAACACTGCCTTGGGGCGGGAGTAACACAACCTTGGGGCGGGAGTAACACCGCCTTGGGGTGGGAGTAACACCGCCTTGGGGCGGGAGTAACACAACCTTGGGGTGGGAGTAACACCGCCTTGGTGCGGGAGTAACACCGCCTTGGGGTGGGAGTAACACAACCTTGGGGCGGGAGTAACACTGCCTTGGGGCGGGAGTAACACTGCCTTGGGGCGGGAGTAACACCGCCTTGGGGCGGGAGTAACACAGCCTTGGGGTGGGAGTAACACCGCCTTGGTGCGGGAGTAACACCGCCTTGGGGTGGGAGTAACACAACCTTGGGGCGGGAGTAACACTGCCTTGGGGCGGGAGTAACACCGCCTTGGGGCGGGAGTAACACAACCTTGGGGTGGGAGTAACACAGCCTTCGGCAGGAGTAACACAACCTTGGAGCGGGAGTAACACTGCCTTGGGGCGGGAGTAACACAACCTTGGGGCGGGAGTAACACCGCCTTGGGGCGGGAGTAACACCGCCTTGGGGCGGGAGTAACACCGCCTTGGGGCGGGAGTAACACAACCTTGGGGCGGGAGTAACACCGCCTTGGGGCGGGAGTAACACCGCCTTGGGGCGGGAGTAACACCGCCTTGGGGCGGGTGTAACACAACCTTGGGGTGGGAGTAACAAAGCCTTGGGGCGGGAGTAACACCGCCTTGGGGCGGGAGTAACACCACCTTGGGATGGGAGTAACACAGCCTTGGGGCGGGAGTAACACCGCCTTGGGGCGGGAGTAACACAGCCTTGGGGTGGGAGTAACACCGCCTTGGGGTGGGAGTAACACCTCCTTGGGGCGGGAGTAACACCGCCTTGGGGCGGGAGTAACACAACCTTGGGGCGGGAGTAACACCGCCTTGGGGCGGGAGTAACACCGCCTTGGGGCGGGAGTAACACCGCCTTGGGGCGGGAGTAACACCGCCTTGGGGCGGGTGTAACACAACCTTGGGGTGGGAGTAACAAAGCCTTGGGGCGGGAGTAACACCGCCTTGGGGCGGGAGTAACACCACCTTGGGATGGGAGTAACACAGCCTTGGGGCGGGAGTAACACCGCCTTGGGGCGGGAGTAACACAGCCTTGGGGTGGGAGTAACACCGCCTTGGGGTGGGAGTAACACCTCCTTGGGGCGGGAGTAACACTGCCTTGGGGTGGGAGTAACACCGCCTTGGGGCGGGAGTAACACCGCCTTCGGGTGGGAGTAACACCGCCTTGGGGCGGGAGTAACACAGCCTTGGGGTGGGAGTAACACCGCCTTGGGGCGGGAGTAACACCGCCTTGGGGCGGGAGTAACACCGGAGTAACACCGCCTTGGGGTGGGAGTAACACCGCCTTGGGGCGAGAGTAACACAGCCTTGGGGTGGGAGTAACACCGCCTTGGGGCGGGAGTAACACCGCATTGGGACGGAAGTAACAACTAGCGAGAAGTGCACAATATCTGTCTTATCTCCATGTGACCGGTTTGTAATGCTTGTTACTTTCAATAAACGTACTGCCAGACATAATTTCACGCTTGTGTCGATTAGTGCTATAGGTTCGGAATTTATGAAAATAAACCATGTGCCAACATGGCAATATTGCGCAACCACAATAGTTTGCCTTACAATATTAAATCAGGCTATGGATCACATAATAGCTATATTAACCATACTTTTCTCATCTCACATTAAAGGGAATGTAGTAGGAGATATTTTTTTCACAATTTCCAATGACTATTCACACTTAGCCCTACCAATCAGGTAACATTTTTATTCTCTTCTCAAACGTCAAACTCATCCCGTTTAGTACATTTCCATGGCTTGACACAAGGTAATAGACCCCCCAAATCATAAAATATATACATTTTTAATCACTAACCTGTGGATAAAAGCTTATGAGAAGGTGATGCATCAAGTCAATTGATTAAGGCATAAATCCAACGTCATATATCATTTTCAAACATTCCGTCACTTGTTGATATTTTGCTAACATCATAAAAGCAATTGGAGACAATAGCCTGTGTTTAAACTTTTAAAACTATTTCATTTTATTCCAGGTCATCAGTTAACATGGTGTTACTTTCATCCCACCCGTCTCTCTTGTAACTTCTCCCAGTTTTTATACTTGCATCGCTCAAAACCACTTTTTGTTGATAACTCATAAAATATGGTCAGGCTGGGCTGTTTTTTTTTTGCAGGGAGCTCGTCCTCTCCATAATGCACATGCTGACGTCACTATGTCATTCTAGCTTCTGAGAAAATGGGCGCGTTACTTTCGTCACGTGTTACTTTCGTCCCGTTGTTTTTCAATTTTCACCTAAAATGACATCCCCAAATCCAACTGTCTGTAGCTCAGGACCTGAAGCAAGGATATGCATATTCCTGACACCATTTGAAAGGAAACACTTAAGTCTGTGGAAATGTGATGTTAATGTAGGAGAATATAACACATCAGATCTGGTAAAAAATAATACAAAGAAAACAATACATGTAATCATTCTTGAAATGCAAGAGAAAGGACATAATATAATATTGAAGTTTATGTCAAATGTAGATTTTGCACAGTGTGTGCAAAGTTCTAGATTGATCCAGTGAAGCATTGCAATACTGAACAATATTTTGTATCAAGTCTGCCAAAATGTGCTAAATTGGTCAATTGATACATTTTCAAGTACATAACTATAAAGAACATACAAAAATGATATGCTAATACAAAATTTAAATTGACCCACTCACAGGAATGTCATACATGATGGATCATTAGCTTATACACTAACTTTCACACATCTAGATGGCCGGGCGGGGTGGGTTGCGGAGCCAGAAACAGCAGGGGTTCAAACTGTAGAACCTAGTTCGTACATTTGAATATAAAAATTGATTTTATCAAACAAAACTACAATACATTTTATCTATGGGACCCTCAGGATGTCAGATCAGAGCAAGATTGCTGAATGTAAGGACATTATTTACCTTCAGAGGTGAATGTATCAAACCAGCCGCCGTGATAAATGTTTTTGTTGTTGTGCACTCTCCTCAAACAATAGCATGGTATTTTTTCACTGTCATAGCTAAATCATTATTTGATTTGGGGGGTCTATTACCTTGTGTCAAGCCATGGAAATGTAGTAAACGGGATGAGTTTGACGTTTGAGAAGAGAATAAAAATGTTACCTGATTGGTAGGGCTAAGTGTGAATAGTCATTGGAAATTGTGAAAAAAATATCTCCTACTACATTCTCCTTAATGTGAGATGAGAAAAGTGGCGGGTCGGGCGCAGTGAACGCTGACACGGTCGCCAGGTGTACAGTGTTTCCTCTGATAAATTGGTGCGGCTGGCTTCCGGGGTAAGCGGGCATTGTGTTAAGAAGCAGTGCCACTTGGCTGGGTTGTATTCGGAGGACGCACGGCTCTCAACCTTTGCCTCTCCCGAGTCCATAGGGAGTTGCAGCGATGGGACAAGACTGTAACTACCAATTGGATACCATGAAATTGTGGAGAAAAAGGGTTAAAATAACTGTAGTATACTAAATTATTGATTGTAGTGTTTTTGCGTGACTGTAATATACTGTAGTGTTTACTGCAGGGTTTTGCAGACATGACTGTAGTGTACTATAGTATTCACTGTTGTGTTCTTGCAGACATGACTGTACTATACTATAGTATACACTGTAGTGGTTTTGCAGACATGACTGTAGTGTACTATAGTATTCACTGTTGTGTTCTTGCAGACATGACTGTACTATACTATAGTATTCACTGTAGTGGTTTTGCAGACATGACTGTAGTGTACTATAGTATTCACCGTTGTGTTTTTGCGGACATGAATGTAGTACACTGTAGTATTTACCGTTGTGTTCTGCAGACATGACTGTAGTGTACTATAGTATTTACTGTTGTGTTTTTGCGGACATGAATGTAGTACACTGTAGTATTTACTGTGTTCTGCTTGAGGTTTTCCCCTCATTAAACAGTAACTGATACAGTCTGGTAGTTGTGTCATTTTAGTTAACCCTAGTCGGCAGGTCTTACTGCAATATACTACAGTTATGTCAGTGAAAACACTACAGTAAAGTCTGCAAAAACACTACAGTAAATTCTATAGTATACTACAGTCATGTCTGTCAAAACACTACAGTGAATGCCTCAGTCATGTCTGCAAAAACACAACAGTTGTAACAATCCGGGTGTCGTGGGTGTGGAGTCAAAGGCAGGAGACAGAGAGTACAATGCTGTGTTCTTTAATGCACTAAACGCACCACAGGGTGCTAACAATAATCACGGCCCCAAAACACAGGGAATGACAAAATGACGATTCAAAAAATGCACGACGAGGAACTAACACGTTCCTCTGATACAGAGCAGAAGGTTACAAAGAATAATCCCGCACAACAACCAGGCGGGCCGGCTGTCTAATAAAGACAAGCTAATCATACACACAGGTGCTACCAATAAACATACAAGGAGGGGGAGGAAAGACAATCAGTGGCAGCTAATAGGCCGGTGACGACGACCGCCGAGCGCCACCCGACTGGGAAGGGAAACCACCCTCAGTCGGACTCGTGACAACAGTGAATACTACAGTATTCAGTGTAGTGTTTTTGCAGATTTCAGTCCACAAAAACAACACAGTGAATACTACAGTAAAGTTTTCAAAAACACTACAGTGAATACTATAGTATATAAATATATTAATACTATAGTATTTAGACCATATTATATACTATAGTATTTTTTCATGTGGGTCCATTGCTGTTGCGATCTCTCCAGCCACAGTAACACCTCCTGTCACAATGTTCCTCCAGACTGCCCCCCACTGTTACAGTTTAACTGTGCGTCTGGGCACACACCTCCAGACAGAATAGCTGGATGTTACCTCCAGCCCAATTGTGCATGTTGCTAGGCTGTCAATTGCACTGCTAAATATTCCTCCCATTCAATTTGAATTCCAATTGCAATATCCTGGTTGCTTGTATTCTATCACCAGCGTTGCCCTTGATAAAATCAGGAAACAATCATGCCAAGCAGTGGAAGATTTATTATGGTATTTAACTATCAAACAATAGCAGATATATTATTTTTACTCAATCTGTTGTAAGTGTCGCTTAATTTTTGATGGCGCAATAATCTCACCTAATCTGCAAATATTGCATCACTTTTTGGAGAATACAATCAACCAATGATAGAGCTGAGGCGGTTCGACTCGTTGGTTGACCTGAACTGTCTCAGACAAGAAGATAATTAGTACTGTTCCATGCATCAGCTGCTACACTATTCACAGCATGGAGCATGCATTTATGTTTTTCTTTCTGATTTCTTAAACACAATAACTTACATAGATCAGTAGTTCTGTGTATTCATTTAATCAGGTAAACAACAGATCTCCCTTGCTATTCCACCCACATCTGGCATCTGTGAAAAACAAGTGATGCATTCCTGGAATGCACTTAAGGAGAGGAGAAGGAAAGATGGGAGGAGAGTTGTTACAGCTGATCAAGCAGAGAGGGAGGGAAAGTATTTGTGGAAAGAGGCCATTAAAAGCAGGCAGGAATGGGGAGTGGAGAAACCCTCTATCTCCAGAAGCGAGCCTTGCAGCCCCCCTGTGGAGCTCTCTAAACCAACACAGGATGGACAGCGTGAGCACCATGTCACATGCTCCATTAAGAAAGCTCAAACATGGGAGAGGCCCTGCCAAAAGCCTGCTGCTCCTCCCAGTGCCGTTGAGTCGATATCATCAGAGAGACGGATTCACATTCATATACTATTATTTTCCTCTGTTGCAGTGACAAAGGGTTGGGGAGTTATCTTCGGGGTGCGTGGGAAAAGGAATGTTTGACTCAGCAGAACAAAACTTTAAAAGTATCAAATCAATATTATGTAATATGTACTGTAAGCTATTAACTTGCACTTCACATGGCTAGTCAACTTTTTGGGATATTCAGAACTTGATTTTACTCAGACCTGTTACTCAAATCTGTCTACTTAAACCAGTAAAACTGGAGGGACAAACTTTCCCCAAGTTAGTCATTGAACTTTTCTCCAGGGTCCTACTGCATTAAAACGTACATATGTTCTATCTATTCTTATCTACGCCACAAGGGCACCATACCTTTCCTTCTACTCTGACATTCTGAATTCATATTTCCTGTCATGTCGCTCATGTAATTCAGCTTGAGGAGGGGTTCTTGGGACCAGAGTGTACCAAATGTCATGCATTTTCCCCATAGCACTTGTAAATGTGAAGAAAGATTGGTCTTTGCTCTTTCCACACCATGAACCACATATACAGTAGTTCATACCCGGCACCTTCCTCATATCTTTCTGAAACTTGTGGAGAATTGGCCCTCTTTTAAAGGGGCAGTCAGGCAGCCTCTTTTTCGGACAGAAATGGCCCATAGAATGTTGCCTTGGTGTGGAAGTTGTCTTGCACCCTAGAATGACAATTCTATTCTATTCCAATGTTTGGTTTGAATGGGCTGTTGCTCAGGGCACTATAGGCTTGGCTCTTTACTAGCTCTTTGTTTTCTACATGAATTATACATCATATTCAATGTTCCCCCAAGCATGATGCAGTTACAGTAACTCAGTGGAGGAAAAAGAGGAAGTCAGTGAATAACTAGTCTGAGATCATTACCCACTGGGCACACACTGGCTGAATCAACGTTGCTTCCACGTCATTTACATTAAATGACGTTGAACCAATGTGGAATAGACGTTGAATTGACATCTGTGCCCAGTGGGTAGACACTAGCAATCTCCCCAAATCAATCTCTATGGATCTACAAATAGGCTTACCACACTCTTAGCAAATGCTCTGAAGAGATGCCATTGTGGTTGTGTTCAAGCTTGAATGCTAGATGCCAGCCTTGAAAATGGTAAAACATGGATTTGTAAATAAGAAATGACCAACTACATGTTTTAAATGAGGAATTTCTCCCTGCTGTTTCCCAAGATCATCCCCCCACACACTCCCTCTATCCACTGCCACAGCTGCAAATTAGACTGTGAAATTGACAACTCATGTGTTGCCATCTGGTTGCCATGACACTTAGTCATTAGGGCCTCATGACAGTCCTACCCGGGTCTGTGCTTTTTATCTCTCCCTCGTCGTCTTCCACATCGTTCCCTTTCTGGAAGGCGTGAAACTTCAAGGGGGGGGTCAGTGTGGGGGAGTATGTACTAGGCATGAGGTGGGGGTGCTCTGACTGCATTGGAGCTGGATTCCACCTGAGGTACTGTACTGTATGAGGAGGAGGAGTAAACACATTCACACATTCAAGCTGTGAACGCCATCACATTGTCTGTCCAAGCATGTGTTTGGCTCTACACTTTACAGTGATGCCTAGTCCAGCGAAAACCGTCCTTCAACTATTAGCTGTTTAGTCTATGTTCGATTCCTGGGTTACCGTATGATGCTATTTCATGATCTGATGTTTGTCTCTCTACATCTAACCCCATTACCATCCATGATCCTGAACGTGAACCTGTTCAGCTACTGAGAGTTTTATTCTCCACAGAATAAATGCTAGTCTTTATCTAGGGGTTGTGTGAGAGAGTTCAGGACCACTAATCAAATCAAACGTTATTAGTCACATGCGCCAAGTACAACAGGTGTAGACCTTACAGTGAAATGCTTACTTACGAGCCCCTAACCAACAATGCAGTTTAAAAAAATACATATAAGAATAAATAAAATAAAAGTAACAAGTAATTCAAGAGCAGCAGTAAAATAACAATAGCGAGAGACTGTACCGGTACAGAGTCAATGTGCAGGGGCACCGGTTAGATGAGGTAATATGTACATGTAGGTAGATTTATCAAAGTGACTATGCATAGATGATAGCAACAGAGAGTAGCAGTGGTGTAAAAGAGGGGGGGGGGGCAATGCAAATAGTCTGGGTAGCCATTTGATTAGATGTTCAGGAGTCTTATGGCTTGGGGGTGGAAGCTGTTTAGAAGCCTCTTGGACCTGAACATGGCACCCGGAACCGCTTGCCGTGCGGTAGCAGAGAGAACAGTCCATGACTAGGGTGGCTGGAGTCTTTGACAATTTTTAGGGCCTTCATCTGACACCGCCTGCTATAGAGGTCCTGGATGGCAAGAAGCTTGGCCCCAGTGATGTACTGGGCCATTCGCACAACCCTCTGTAATGCCTTGCAGTCAGAGGCCGAGCAGGTGCCATACCAGGCAGTGATGCAACCAGTCAGGATGCTCTCGATGGTGCAGCTGTAGAGCCTTTTGAGAATCTGAGGACCCATGACAAATCTTTTCATTCTCCTGAGGGGGAATAGGTTTTGTCGTGCCCTCTTCATGACTGTCTTGATGTGCTTGGACCATGTTAGTATGTTGGTGATGTGGACACCAAGGAACTTCAAGCTCTCAACCTGCTCCACTACAGCCCCGTTCAAATCAAATCAAATCAAATGTATTTATATAGCCCTTCGTACATCAGCTGATATCGCAAAGTGCTGTACAGAAACCCAGCCTAAAACCCCAAACAGCAAGCAATGCAGGTGTAGAAGCACGGTGGTTAGGAAAAACTCCCTAGAAAGGCCAAAACCTAGGAAGAAACCTAGAGAGGAACCAGGCTATGTGGGGTGGCCAGTCCTCTTCTGGCTGTGTCGGGTAGAGATTATATCAGAACATGGCCAAGATGTTCAAATGTTCATAAATGACCAGCATGGTCGAATAATAAAAAGGTAGAACAGTTGAAACTGGAGCAGCAGCATGGCCAGGTGGACTGGGGACAGCAAGGAGTCATCATGTCAGGTAGTCCTGGGGCATGGTCCTAGGGCTCAGGTCCTCCGAGAGAGAGAAAGAAAGAGAATTAGAGAGAGCATATGTGGGGTGGCCAGTCCTTTTCCGGCTGTGCCGGGTGGAGATTATAACAGAACATTGCCAAGATGTTCAAATGTTCATAAATGACCAGCATGGTCGAATAATAATAAGGCAGAACAGCTGAAACTGGAGCAGCAGCACGGCCAGGTGGACTGGGGACAGCAAGGAGTCATCATGTCAGGTAGTCCTGGGGCATGGTTCTAGGACTCAGGTCCTCCGAGAGAGAAAAGGAGAGAATTAGAGAACGCACACTTAGATTCACACAGGACACCGAATTGGACAGAAGAAGTACTCCAGATATAACAAACTGACCCCAGCCCCCCGACACATAAACTACTGCAGCATAAATACTGGAGGCTGAGACAGGAGGGGTCAGGAGACACTGTGGCCCCATCCGAGGACACCCCCGGACAGGGCCAACCAGGAAGGATATAACCCCACCCACTTTGCCAAAGCACAGCCCCCACACCACTAGAGGGATATCTTCAACCACCAACTTACCATCCTGAAACAAAGCTGAGTATAGCCCGCAAAGATCTCCACCATGGCACAACCCAAGGGGGTTGATGAGAATGCGGGTGTGCTCTGCCCTCCTTTTCCTGTAGTCCACAATAATCTAATGCTCCACTAATCAATCAATGTAAGGCTTAAGCCTCTTATGTGTGGTCCATCCCCAGAGAAGCTCGAGACAGTATTCTCTGATATCCTGATCCATTGCTCCGTGAACATCTTGACTTCCCAGTTCCCAATGTGGGGAACATGTGTTTAAAGGGGAGGAGAGAGAGAGAGCCTTCTCCATAGACCTCACTAAAGTTCCCCCAGTCACTGAGGTAAAAGCAGGGAGGAGGAGATTGGCGTGACTCATGCAGCGCTCCTCTTCATCTTGACAATTGACATAAGGACAGGATATCAGGTGGAAAAAACATGTCACAGAGTGCCACAGCTGCAGCGAGAGCCAAGAACGCCTCTGGTCTGAAGCTGAACAGGTAACCATGAGTCAGCTCCCATTTAATTCATACACCTACACAGCTTAGGGCCGCTCTTTTCAAGCATTTTTAAAGGGCTGCTTGCTCAACTTGATCAGATAGATCAATATTTCCCACAAAATAAATGTGCTACATCTGTGTTCAGTTCTGAACGATAATAAAAAAATCTGGGAAAAAATCCCCACAAAAAAATCAGTTTAGTGCCAAAATGACATGTGCCACCAGGCCTATTAGTGTGGTTTCTAGCGGTGGTAGCGGTTTCTAGCTATAAGCTAATATGACCCCATTCCTGAAACCCAGGACTCTCAAGAACTCATATAGGCTTTCTGTTTCCCTGTATGATGCTCACTACCCCTGCAGGACTCCAAGTGGGCTGTCATGTGCCTTTTACTGAAAAGGGAGTGTGAGAAATACATTTAAAAAATTAATTCAAAGCATACTTTCTTTCTACAGACTGAAATGTGCAATTAGGCTACCTGATTGGCATATGTTTGTGTAATTTATATCTGTTATTGAGATAAAGGCAATGAGGCCCGATTCAAAAGTTGTATACATTTGTTTCCTAAAATAGAGAATCAAGTAGCTTGATGGTCCCTGTTATCACTATATGTGTGTTAGGGCAGTAAAGAAAGCACCAATTTTAAAATTACCCAATTACTTTTAACAACACTGAACGGCATTATATGGTGTGTCCAAGTTGCTTTTAGTACAGTTCTTCTGAAGTATAATCACATCCCTGAACATGTCTGACCCCCCTGCAATTCACTTTTTAAAAATCTGTCTCTCACAAGAACATAGTTGAATAGCCCAGGCGTAGAGTGCCTCTCACTCCAATAAGTTCACATAGAACTAGTCTCATTCACGCTGGGATGTATTGTGTTAAACACACTTTCATTGTTTGTGTGCCAAATGAAACAGTGTCACCATTTATTTAGGGAGAGAGAGAAAGTGTAAATGGTCACATACCAAAATATTAAATTAACAACTAAACTGGTAACCCAGGCAAGGTCTCTGTATGAGACATGCTTTTGATATAGATATAAGATTATGTATCTGTATATAGGGATCCAAAAAAATATATATATAGTTGGTAGAACTGGTGCTCCCAACTTAAAAAAGTTAGGAGAAGTACATACAATTGAGAAAATAAGATGTTTTAAATTGATAGAGATACAGCTTTTAATTTTCCTATATTAATTCTAGCTACTTTTAAATCACATGTTGTGCCCTAGAAACTAATATGCAACCCTGGAAAGACATGTTTTTATTATAAAAGTTACAATGTTGATACAAATACCTGTCATTGAAATCATTTGTGTACTATTCGATTTCTACATTGTGTAAAAAGCACTGTTTCCATTACCATTGAGATGCATTCCATTGAAAATTGTACACTGTCATCGACGTTTTGAGTGAAGACATGCGAATCTAATCCATTCATTCATTGCTATGATCATTGAGCTCCTGAAGAATCTATGCCGTTTCCGTTTTTTTCTGTGCCCCCAAATGTTTAGATAACCTGATATCTTTACCAGTGTGTTAGCTAGCCAATGACGTAACAACGTGACTGAACACGGTATTAACGGCCCGCGAGTAGTTTTAAAACAGCTCAAGACATGGTTTATGAATCTAAAAGGCGGGCCGCCAATGACGACACATTCAGGGATCCAGTTGTTGCGCCAAAGGAGGAAAAAAATGTAGCGCCGGTAACATGGGTCACAACCTTTACAGTTTGGCCTCAGTCAAGCGGCTTTTCTCTGTAGTAATGGTGCAACCTCCACAGTTACAAATCTGTGCGCATTTCTTTCTCTAGGGCACTCAGAAACAGCATTACATCAAGCAAAGCCTAATCGTTACGGCCAAGATGGTCGCACTTTAAAGCCATGTCTGTATAGGCTATATTATAACTATATCTTACTGGGACATTTAAGGACTGTTAGAGGAGTGGCTGTCTCCAGGACCCCCAACAGTGACCTCATCTGGAAGTAGCCCTGCATCCTGCTTCATTTGTGTCAGTTTGACATGCCTTGCCCCAGCAACACAGCATGGCCACAGACAGTGAAGGCTCAGTAAAGTCTCTCTTCAAGGAACTTAATAGACAGCAGAGCAGCAAACTGGAGGTGTGTGGTGGCTGTTGACAGATGTCTCAGGCGGGGGTTGATGCTACCAGAAACATCTCTGGATCTATTAGCAGGTTATTCCCCAGAAATGGATCTCCCGCATGTGTCTGACTGCACCAGTGATTCGAGTCAATCTCTATCCCTAAAATTAGCCACGAGGCAAACCAAAGGCGAAGCTAAACCGATACATTGGGGAGCCCGCCCTTTATCATTTCCTTCAAGTGTTTAATCTTTCAATCCAATTTTCGGTGCCTCACCCTCTCTGAGATGAGGGACTACTTCTACATGAAAGCAACCCCAAAATTGAGGACCTATATCATGAAATGAAAAAGGTATAACTTGAAATCATTGAGGGAACCTGATCAACAATTCAAAAATGTCGGTGGACAATGCAACCTCGTCAAAGTTATCGGATCTAAATTAAAACTCAAAATCCCATTGTCAACTTTAGACAAAAAAGGACCTCCACACACTATTCCATTGCATATTGTCTATCTGTAAAAGCATTGTATATCTGTAATCCTAATTCCATTCTCTTCAAACAACACCCCACAGAATTATGTGTTTGCTGGCCCTAATCCTGGACCCCCCCTCTCTCTCCCACTCTTTTTTAGCCTATTCTGTTCAGTATACAGGCAATAATCGGCAGTCAATGGATGAAATGAGCCAATCATGATCAACCAGCTTTACATCACTGATGACATTTGCCAAGATACAATATGGATCAAGGGAGGAGTTACAATGGTCCCAGGACAGCAGAAGACAGTGTGATGTCCTGGGTAGTTAAACAGAGGTTAGTGGTTCTCTGGGGCTAGTACTTCCTATTTGACCGACCATGTCACAGTGGCTTTAGGAAACTAATTGATGTAATCCATGACAGTGGCGTGTACTGGAATAATGCCAACGCTCACACAGTTTACATGAACATACATGGCACAGCACATGGCTGTTTTCTACAAGTGTGAAGTCTATTTCCAATGCACTGAGTGCAAGAGAAAAAGATCAGCTTTACAAACATAGAGAAGCGGTGATATTAGTTGAAATTAACATGGCAACCTCTGTGACGATTCTGTGGAATTCAGTTCAGAGGTGGTTGGCAATTGAAATCAATGGCAATTTGAGAGCAATGCCTATTTTTTCATGACACTATTGGCTTATTGGAGACATGCAACATTGGGCCCAGCTAATCAATAAAGTGCATTCGGAAAGTATTCAGGCCCCTCCACTTTTCCACATTTTGATACGTTACAGCCTTAACCTAAAATGGATTCAATATGTTTTTTCTCATCAAGCTACACACAATACCCCATAATGGCAAAGCGAAAACAGGATTTAAGAAAATGTTGCACATTTATTAAGCGAAAACTCAAATAATATATATATATCCCATTTAGCAGACGCTTTTGTCCAAAGAAAACTTTTACATATGGGTGGTCCCAGCAAATTGCAAGCGCCATGCTCTACCGACTGAGCCACACAGGACCACTTATTTACATACAGTGGGGCAAAAAAGTATTTAGTCAGCCACCAATTGTGCAAGTTCTCCCACTTAAAAAGATGAGAGGCCTGCAATTTTCATCATAGGTACACTTCAACTATGACAGACAAAATGAGGAAAAAGAAATCCAGATAATCACATTGTAGGATTTTTAATGAATTTATTTGCAAATTATGGTGGAAAATAAGTATTTGGTCAATAACAAAAGTTTATCTCAATACTTTGTTATATACCCTTTGTTGGCAATGACAGAGGTCAAACGTTTTCTGTAAGTCTTCACAAGGCTTTCACACACTGTTGCTGGTATTTTGGCCCATTCCTCCATGCAGATCTCCTCTGGAGCAGTGATGTTTTTGGGCTGTTGCTGGGCAACACGGACTTTCAACTCCCTCCAAAGATTTTCTATGGGGTTGAGATCTGGAGACTGGCTAGGCCACTCCAGGACCTTGAAATGCTTCTTACGAAGCCACTCCTTCGTTGCCCGGGCGGTGTGTTTGGGATCATTGTCATGCTGAAAGACCCAGCCACGTTTCATCTTCAATGCCCTTGCTGATGGAAGGTTTTCACTCAAAATTTCACGATACATGGCCCCATTCATTCTTTCCTTTACACGGATCAGTCGTCCTGGTCCCTTTGCAGAAAAACAGCCCCAAAGCATGATGTTTCCACCCCCATGCTTCACAGTAGGTATGGTGTTCTTTGGATGCAAATCAGCATTCTTTGTCCTCCAAACACGACAAGTTGAGTTTTTACCAAAAAGTTATATTTTGGTTTCATCTGACCATATGACATTCTCCCAATCTTCTTCTGGATCATCCAAATGCTCTCTAGCAAACTTCAGACGGGCCTGGACATGTACTGGCTTAAGCAGGGGGACCCGTCTGGCACTGCAGGATTTGAGTCCCTGGCGGCGTAGTGTGTTACTGATGGTAGGCTTTGTTACTTTGGTCCCAGCTCTCTGCAGGTCATTCACTATGTCCCCCCGTGTGGTTCTGGGATTTTTGCTCACCGTTCTTGTGATCATTTTGACCCCACGGGGTGAGATCTTGCATGGAGCCCCAGATCGAGGGAGATTATCAGTGGTCTTGTATGTCTTCCATTTCCTAATAACTGCTCACACAGTTGATTTCTTCAAACCAAGCTGCTTACCTATTGCAGATTCAGTCTTCCCAGCCTGGTGCAGGTCTACAATTTTGTTTCTGGTGTCCTTTGACAGTTCTTTGGTCTTGGCCATAGTGGAGTTTGGAGTGTGACTGTTTGAGGTTGTGGACAGGTGTCTTTTATACTGATAACAAGTTCAAACAGGTGCCATTAATACAGGTAACGAGTGGGGGACAGAGGAGCCTCTTAAAGAAGAATTTACAGGTCTGTGAGAGCCAGAAATCTTGCTTGTTTGTAGGTGACCAAATACTTATTTTCCACCATAATTTGCAAATAAATTAATTAAAAATCCTACAATGTGATTATCTGGATTTCTTTTTCCTCATTTTGTCTGTCATAGTTGAAGTGTACCTATGATGAAAATTACAGGCCTCTCATCTTTTTAAGTGGGAGAACTTGCACAATTGGTGGCTGACTAAATACGTTTTTGCCCCACTGTAAGTATGCAGACCCTATGCTATGAGACTCAAAATTGAGCTCGGGTGCATCCTGTTTCCATTGATCATCCTTGAGATGTTTCTTGATTGGAGTCCACCTGTGGTAAATTCCGTTGATTGGACATGATTTGGAACAGTGCACACCTGTCTATATAATGCTCTACAGTTCACAGTGCATATCAGAGCAAAAACCAAGCCATGAGGACAAAATAATTGTCCAAAGAGCCAAGACAGCCCAAGCATGGCTTTGGAACAAGTCTCTGAATGTACTTGAGTGGCCCAGCCATAGCCCGGACTTGAACCCGATCGAACATCTCTGGAGAGACCTGAAAATAGCTTTGCAGCGATGCTCCCCATACAACCTGACAGAGCTTGAGAGGATCTGCAGAGAAGAATGGGAGAATCTCCCCAAATACAGGTTTGCCAAGCTTGTAGCGTCATACCCAAGAAGACTCAAGGCTGTAATCAACAAACTACTGAGTAAAGGGTCTCAATACTTATGTAAATGTGATATTTCAGTTTTTAATTTTTGTATACATTTCAAAAAATCTGTTTTTGCTTGGTCATTATGGGATATTGTGTGTAGATTGATGTGGGATTTTTTTTTTTATATATTTTTTTAGAATAAGGCTGTGGCGTAACAAAATGTGGAAAAAGTAAAGGGGTCTGAATACTTTCCAAATGCACTGTGTATCCATTGGAAAATGTTATAAAGTCTCCCACATGAAAAAATACTATTGTGTATAATATGGTAGGAATTAGTGTAGTATTCACTGTAGTATATTTGCGGAGTGAATTCTGAAAAAACACTACAGCGAATACTGTAGTATTTAAAGTTTAGTACACTGATCAAAAATATACACTCAACAATTTCAAAGATGTTACAATTAAATCAGTCAATTGAAATAAATTCATTAGGCTCTAATCTATGGTTTTTACATGACTGGGAATACAGATGTGCATTTGTTGGTCACAAAAACCTTTAAAAAAAAGGTAGGGCATGGATCAGAAAATCAGTCAGTATCTGCTGTGACCACCATTTGCTTTATGGCGTGTGACAGATTTCCTTCGCATAGAGTTGATCAGGCTGATTGTGGCCTGTGGAATGTTGTCCCAGTCCTGTTCAATGCTGGATATTGGCGGAAACTGGAACACGCCATCATACATGTCGATCCAGAGCATCCCAAACATGCTCAATGGGCGACATCCCTGGTGAGTATGCAGACCATGGAAGAACTTGGAAATGTTCAGCTTCCAGGAATTGTGTACAGAACCTTGCAACTAGGGGCTGTGCAATATCATGCTGAAACATGTGGTGGTGGATGAATGGCACGACAATGGGCCTCAGAATATCGCCATGGTATCTCTGTGCATTCAAATTACAATTGATAAAATGCAATTGTGTTTGTTGTCCGTAGCTTATGACTGCCCATCCGCCACCATGCATCTGCTTACAACGTTGACATCAGCAAACTGCTCACCCACCCAACGCCATACACGCTACCATCTGCCTGGTACAGTTGAAACCGGAATTCATCCGTGAAGAGTAGACTTCAGTGACCCTCGAAGGTGAGCATTTGCCCAATGAAGTCGGTTACGACGCCAAACTGCAGTCAGGTCAAGACCCTGGTTAGGATGATAAGGTGAACTTCCTTGAGACGGTTTTTGACAGTATGTGCAGAAATTCTTTGGTTGTGCAAACCCACAGTTTCATCAGCTGTCCAGGTGGTTGGTCTCAGACCATCCCGCAGGTGAAGAAGAAGAATGTGGAGTTTCTGGGCTGGTGTCGTTACACCTGGTTTGTGAGGCCGATTGGATGTACTGCCAATTTCTCTAAAACGGCATTGGCTTATGGTAGATAAATAACCATTCAATTCTCTGGCAACAGCTCTGGTGGACATTACTGCAGTTAACATGTCAATTGCACACTCCCTCAAAACTTGAGACATCTGTTGCATTGTGTGACTAAACTGCACATTTTAGAGTGGCCTTTTATTGTCCCCAGCAGAAGGTACACCTGTGTAATGATCATGCTGTTTAATCAGCTTCTTGATATGCCACACCTGACAGGTGGATGAATTATTATCTTGGCAAAGGAGAAATGCTCACTAAATGGGATGAAAAACAAAATTGGGCACAAAATTTGAAAGAAATGCATTTGGAAATTTCTGGGATATTTTATTTCAGCTCATTAAACATGAGACCAACCCTTCATATGTTCTGTTCATATTTTTGTTCATGGTAGAAAAAAAAGAGCAACATATACTATAGTAATTACTGTAGTGTTTTTGCAGACTGTAGTATACAGTAGTATCCACTGTAGTGTTTTTGCAAACTGTAGTATACTGTAGTATTTATTGTAATTTTTTTGTTTTATCTTTGACAGAAGTGGGGGACTTTATACTTGAGGAAACCTACTGGAGAAATACTAAAATAGCACATTTTCCATAACCTGTAGGTAGATAGGTAGGTAGGTACAGTAGGTAGGACTGGGTTCTGAACAGAAAGTTCAGCAGTTCTGTTCTTTTCTCTAACCTGTAGAAACACAGCATGAGGGCATATTTGGCATGTAGGTTTCTCACTCACATGTGGCACAAATTGGGATATGGGGAGAGGAATGGGCAGGGTATATGCAAATTGAGAAGTGGCGAACCTATAGGCCTTCAGAGTGTGACAGGTTGGTGTCAACCTGTCACACACTGAAGGCCTACCGGTAGGGTAGGAAAGACGTTTAAATTTGATATCCAATTAAGGCAACATTGTAATGAAAACGTTTAGCCCGAAGTGTTAGTTAGTAGGCTATTTGTGATACGCAATTGATATCATGCACTGTTTGCATCTGGGGTGTAGACATGGATGGGCCTGGGTGGACAGAGGCCCACCCACTGGGGAGCCAGGCCCTGACAGATTGACGTGGTTTAAGCATTGTTGTACACTTAGACCATCAAATTGGTGTATTTTTTCTATAAACAAAAAAAAGTGTGTTGGAAAATATAGGATTTTTCACACAGGTTGCTGTTCCTGCGCAAATGTATGTCTTTGTCAAAAAAGAAACAGGAAAAAAGTATTTTTCAGACATGGTGCCTTTCCTTCGCTGGGCGGGCCATTTGGGAACTTTTTGGGGAAATGTTCCCACTTCTCCAGGCACCACGACTGCAAAGGGTCGATGGAAAGAAAGCAGTCACACACAGCATGATGTTAAAGGATAAGCAGTCCATAAACTCGGACATAATAAGCCAGGAGGTCCCAATCATAAGAATACAGAAACACAACATTAAGCATTTCCCAATCAAAATGTACAACTATTACTTCCCATTGCAAAAAAAAAAAACATTTCACGTTTAGCACACAAAGTAACCGGTGACCTAAAGTTTACAGTGGAACTGACAGTGTTTTAACTACTTTGCAGTGTTTCAGATTCAATGACTCAATATTCTGGACAAAAATGTATGTATGTAACTAAGGCTGGGAATGTCAACACAATAAAACTAGCAATGATCACAAGTCTGTCATAATGTGGTTAATAGGCTAGCATATCCATTTATAGCTAGCGCTCTGCTAGGATGATGTCATGCCATGGGAAGAGTGGTGAGTGACTGACGTTTTCCCCTCATATCATCTTTCGGTGGCTATTCACAGCTAGAGATGCAGGTTTAATTTGGTTAACTACTCCGATTTCATGGCACTCTCGTTTGAGTGTGCAATACAAATGATGAATTTACGAATGCGCAAAACACGCTGAATATGACCGGTGTCAGTAAACGTAGGCAAAAACAAGTTATAGTTAGTCAAGAATGCATGTTAAAAGTTAAAGTTACTCTAAATAACACCTAACCAGTTCTGCTACGGCGAGTAAAATGGTCAGAGTGAGGTGTCTCATTTGTGTCTGGAAGCAAGCTAGCCAGCTTTAGCCAGTTAACTTGGGTGCTTGGTTGGTATAAGCATGCATTGGCAGGCAAGCTGCAGAAGGACGAGGAGGCTACAATTCCCCACTGTTTGTCAGTGCAATTGTGACGGCCAACTAGCTGGAAAAGTTTGTTGTTCCTTCGTTAGATTTAAGCTCATCTTGCTCTGGCTATCATTAGTTATTGATCTTGTTGTTGTTGATATGCTCTCTCTCCCTCAGTTATGCACACCTTTCCATGGTTGTTTGATCAATTGGACTGTAAAGTTCCCAAATAGAAGAGGACTCCTATGGTGTTTACTAATGTGCAGAATCTATTCAGGTGTATTTTGTGACTTTTGGCGAATGCGTTCTAATGATCTCAAGTCGCTCTGTTGCAACTGCCTGTAAACACACAGTCCAGTTCAAAGTGAATGATGGTAGGCCCGTGCCGCAATTTGCTTGTTTGTTTAAAGGCCTACTATAGCTCTGATTGGGTATAGCGCACCGGTCTATGTAGACTCCTGGTCCTGGACAAGACAGATGTTTTTAATTCTGTTTTATTTACTGCAGTGTCTATTAATTGTCCAAACGCACAGCCGTGTGCACTATAGCCGTAATTCCCAAACATTTTAAGAATTTATGAAAATAATGAAAATGACCCCAAGTGGTTGCTTGTCAGAAAATGTTTTTTAAAAGTGTCATATTGTCCCTGGAGGCATATATGAACACATTTTCTATAAGATTTCAGGTTACTAAAATGCTTTCATTTCCACTTTAAATGTAACATTGTTTCACACACAAGTTATTTTCAAAGAGATGGCTAACAACCTTAAGCATGCTTCAATAAAAAAAACACAGTTCCACTCACAAGATGATGATAATTTGAAAATTAACTTGAAAAGGGAGAAGCTAAAAAATTAGCAACATCCTCTTTGATAATACATGCTGCAAACTTGACGACAACAAAAGCTAGCTGGGTTAACTACAGCTGGCTATTGCACAGTGGCCTGTTGGCCTTCAAGAAGGCAGAAGTTTCCATTAGTTTTTGTAAAAACGGTCCCACCCATTAAGTCAAAATGTGATTGGTTGATTCCACTGTCACTCCAACATTTTGCCCTAATACAGTTGAATGGCAGATGCTTGCTTCTGATGGCCTAGCCAATGGTTGACTTAGCTAGCTAGATTTATCTACCCAGAGACCAGAAAAGAAAAATCCTGATTGGATCTTTTTTTCTCTTGTGTTAACCCTTTCTTTTCCAACAAAAATGGAAGAGATTAAATCAGAACATCATTCAAAATAATAATATAAGTATCATATTTATTATATAAATCCTTAGCCCTTCTCTGAAGGCGTATAAGGACCATTGTTCCTCACTGTGTTTGGGTTAGTAATAATATGTAGAGTAGCTCTATTTTCCCTCAGTATGTCTTTTTACACCATTCTGAATGTCTAAAGAATCCATGTTGTTCTGAAACATGAATACAGAAATACTGGACATTTTGAACTGTTATTATGTTATTAGGTGATTTGACACATTTACAATAATGGCCTGGAATTGGACTCACATTTTTCTGGTCTTGGTCTTGACTCAGTATCGACCCCCCTCCGGTCTTTGTCTTGAATTGGTCTCGCTTTAGGTGGTCTCGAACACAACACTGGTAAGTACTGTAGTATTCTATAGTAAACTGTAGTATTTTTTTTTAATGTGGGTTAGGATGAAATCTATTTTATTGGAGAGATCAAGAGAGATTTAGTGAGACTCGACTTTGAATTGTTTAAAGCTCGGACTGAAAATGAAATCCAGGAAATCTGAATACCACTGAAGTTTGTGGGCAGAGAATATTTTCTTCCCTCTTCTGAGGCCAATATAAAGTAGAATACGGAATAGATGTCATATGAGGTTTGGGTTAAGCACAGGGAGAGGTAAACAGTAGTTTATATTTAGGCCAATAGATAAATTCCTTTGAAGTCTTCATAATATACATATTTTTTGGTATCATCAAAGAACACAAAAGCACAACCCCCATATAAACAAAGAAGAAAGTAAAGTTGAATTCATCAAGCTCTTGCTGGAGCAATCAACAATGGGTTCTTGTAATTCATAAAGGGCCTGATTCTGACTAAAGGAAATGATGCTTTTCTTATGCACGCCTTTCCTATGCACTTCTCAGTAGTTGGTATTCAGACTCACTTCATGAAGGTGCGTAACACGCTTTGCAGGCGTGGTTCTCATTCCATGGGGTATTCAGTTTTCATTCCATAGGGTTTTCAGTACATTTATCTTAAGCCAGACCTTTAAATACGGTGTACCTTTTAGTTTGAATTTTGTCAACACTCAGTGGAATATATTGAGAGACCAGTTCAGAATATTAGGGATCAGTGAAAGAAAGCCATCTAAATATACGCATATTCTTCTCTGTTTCAACACTAGTTGGTAGATACTCTGATATTGTACACTATTTAGGGTTAGGAAAGTATTTATGAAACATAAACAGGTTTGGAGAGCCTTCACACATGAAATAAAGAAAACATTGTCTTGATTCATGTGGGAAATTTCCACATTCAATTCTTGAAACCATGGAAATGTTGGAAGATTAGTGTACATAGAATTATAATAGGGAGAATAGTGCACAATTGCTTGCACTAACGATGGATCTGTGTGATGACACAGCCAAGTATTACGCCATGCATCGGGACCAAACTGTTACGGCTTGGTCTGCGCTCCGCTCCATAATGATTCAATTAGCCTACATTTCTTTATTCTATCAACTGTTACTAATTATCCCCTGACCTTATTCATGATTTCCTTGCGCATAAAGATGGTGGAATTATTAGGGAATGAATTCAAGGTCAGAATATGGAATGTCTGTAGACACACCACTGCCACACCTTCATTTATTCAAACTCCACCCAGAAACAAATAGCAGGTGAATAGCATGCTATTCTCATGCTTAAGTTCGAGGTCAGAATACGCATAGAGAGAAAAGTGCATAAAAAGGGAATTACGTTCCATTTATGTGCATTTAACTCAAAATGACTGCCTGACTGCCTGTTCACTGTGTTATTTAGAACTGCAATTGGATTAGAAACAGAAGCGATTTCCTTCCAAATAGATTTCTCTCTCCCAGAACAATTTAGAGAGATTATGGCAATGGCGTACAATGCATGTCCCTCCAATAAGTTCATAAAGAAATAGTGTCACTCAAACTTGGATATATTGTGTTAAACACACTTTTATTGTTTGGGTGCCTAATGAAACAGTGTCACCATTCATTTAGGGAGGGAGAAAGAGTAAATGGTCACATAAAAAAATATAAAATTAACAATGAAAAATGGTAACCCAGGGAAGGTCTGGTTCCCCGTGGCAACAACGACATACAGTTGAGACAGTGTCCAGACCCAGACGTGTATGTGTTTGGTTTCCACAGTCTATTATAATCTCAAACGATGAAGTCCTTTTTTAAATTTACTAGCCATGCATACAGTTGACAATTCCACATGTGTTGAGTCAGTGTCTTCCTAGGAGCTGGCACTTTCCATACAAAATATTTACACTACCGTTAATTATAATTGTTATTCATCATCATCATCATCATCACTATTATTAGCCTACTATGAATTTCAATACTCTGAATACATAAAGAGTGGGATGTTGAGACAACGTCGCATCCCATTTCATTGTGATACCCAACCAAAAAAATGATGAGTGATGACATCTTCATTCCTGAAAAGAAGACCGTTTCTAGAGACAAGAGTCTGTTGAGATATTCAAACACTGAAAGATGGAGTCCTCCTTGTCCCATCTGAATGAAACGGTTACAATATTCAGGAATCTGTTGTCAGAACTTCCTGAAACCAAAACAAATCACAGGATATGTGACAGACACCTCTGCTACACTTATCAAAACAAAATAGGAAGAAGAAGACAACATTGTTTCAAGAATGACACTGACTTTTCCACCATTTTCTTTCCATTCCTCAAAACAACTAAAAAGGAAATAAGGGGAAAAAATGGAGGCGCTTTCAAGTCACCTCTTTGGTTCTGTCCTAGTGATGTGCAACAACAAAAAACGTCCCCTTGGATGAAGGTAGGTAGGCCCTCTCTTTCTCTGTACAGGAAAATTTAGGACGCAAATCAATTACTCATCAATGTTTCAAACAAGTTGATCAGAGGGTTTATCTCCTCCCCTCTATCTGCCGCTCTGCGCTGTCATGGTAACTTAAAATGGAGAAAGAAGGCTCCAGCTTGATGTGCTCAGAGAAACTGGGTCATATCAACAAGACCAAAACAATGTCAAATAAACATTACCGAAGCCGATCGCAGAAAACATAGACTACAAAACCTGTAATTCTGCACGGACGACTCAAGACATATTTTTTTTCTCCGCCAGAGAAAACAGGATAACATAAGGCGAGTGCACTTTTCTTTAGTCCGGTTTCTCTTGCGCAAATCCTTTGCATTCCTCATTTCATTCTATTAATTATTAACATATCATTATTATCAATTACATCATGACTGATTTTATGCACCAATGAGTTAAAATCCACCACAGTTCTACCATGAGTTTATTAATCATCCATGTTGTTGGTGTGAGTATAATCCTCCTCTCGGTGTACAGTATCTTGGTGTATGCAGACTTCCTCTCTCCCCTGGCCCCTGGCGTCCCCTAGGCTCTGGGGCTATTGTATATTGCAGGAGGAGCAGCATGGGTCATCCTTGTCTGGCTGGGCGGCGTAGTCCATCTGCCGAACTATCTCGGCGAACAGTTCGTCCACCATGGTTTTGCTCTTGGCCGAGGTCTCCATAAAGGGGCAGCCCCACTCCTCGGCCAGAGCCTGGCCCTCGCTGGCCGACACCTCCCTCTCACTCTCCAGGTCCACCTTGTTCCCCACCAGGATCACTGGGACTTTCTCGTACCTGCAGACGACACACACAAACAGATGGAGAAAATGATCAGAAACCATCTTGTGACATGAATATATGGACAGTCGCTGACTGTCACGGCAGATCGGAATGACACATGAGGAGATGTGATTTGCTAAAATGTTTAACTGAGATTTAGGGGTTGCCGTCCATGAAGAGCTGACTAGTTGTAACTGTACCTGACATCCTCTCTGCACTCTCCTAAATGTACAGTTGATAGGCATAATTGCAATCTAGAATGAAAGCTTCATTGGCACATCAAGATGTTGTCAATAAATCATGCCAGTCATAAATAATTACATTAAATCCGTGTGGCACATTTCCCTGAAATATATAAACTAAAAGGCCTGGCAATCATAGTTCTAAGAGGTGGCTTGTCGAGGAAGAAATCTATACTGCCCACATGCTTTATTCCTATTACTATCAGTGACAACTCGAGAACTTAACAAGGCCAGCAGTCAACAGGAAGTGGGTAAAATCACCCACAATCCCTTAGGGGCAGGAAGAGACAATAATCCAGTGAGCTTTAAACTCTCTTCCAAATTGGTTGAGTGTTCCCACTGAGGAACTGGGCTACTTGCACAAGGGCCAGAAAGACAGTGTTACATCATATTTTTAATGAAGGACCTTAAGTCTTAAACGTTGTATAATACTAACACTCTCAATAAAGAGTACCACACATTTAATGGACATGATTCAAAATGTCTGCATTTATTGGTCAAGCCAAAGAATCTGTTTAATTGACAACATTTCAGTAAATTGGAGACTTGCCGGGAGGATCTGCTGATATTGGCGTGGTGCATCCAAGGAATTAGGCATCTCTATTTTGGACACGTCACAGAGAATAAGGGCTCCGCTTTTATTTCTTATCTGCAACTAGGAGCTCCCTCACTAGTGATAATATTAACCAGCACACACCCGCTATGAACCCCACTCAGAATGCCTCTCTTCTCATGTTATTGAGCACAAACAGATCACAGGAGAATCATGCTCCTTGACACCTTTCAGCATCAAAGGTTAGCCTCCCTGTCTGAAATATTCATGCCTCCTAAATTATTTAACACTATTTGACGGGGAAAAAACACCCGTCCTTGATCGCTATGGTAACAGGTACACAAGGACACTCATAGTGTTAGAGGATGGAGAGAATCAATGACTGTAATACTTTCTTAAGTAGAGGAAACTGAGCTTCTCACGGGGGCCACGGTCTGCAGGCTCCAGTGCTAAATAAGCTTAAACTGGCAAAGAATAAGGAGCTCAATTTGATCTGGTACTGAATATATTATCCAGAGTGAACTCTAATCTCTGCCATCCCCATTCTGTGGGCAAGCCAAGAACTACAGGGATAAAACAGTAGACAACAGGGGTCTGTGAGCTACTGGGTGTGACTGTGAAGCACAAGACAGTTGACTACCAGTTAGTTAGCCACCACACAGCCTTTCACAGTACAGCTGGAAAACAATAGCCTTTTCAACCCAAAACTTACAGTCCGTCTGTTGTTCAAACAGCTGAAGCAGCTGTCGACTGAGAAAAAATGGCATCGATAGCATTCCTGACTCCAACAATTCTTTGGAGGCCCCTGATAGCAATGGTGCTGTTTTGGAACACATCTTTGTGGCGAAAGTAAAAATATGCAGTCAAACTATACACTCCCTCTCCGTGCTCAATGAGGCCCTAATCATAGTGGTGGGCGTGTGGAATGGAGGGCCGGGACAGGCTCTGTGGTGGCTGTACTCGTTAAAGAGAAAACCCACATGGGACATAGAGTTTAGGGAGGTAATGACAGTCCCCTGCATGGGTGGCCGTTTCTATTTTAAACAGGGCTGTGGTCGCACGGCCGTCGCTACTAGCCCCCGCTCATACCGAGGCCTGGGGCCGCCGTCACGAGTTTGCATACTGCCCTGCCACCTCCAATTACAACCTGCTCTCCACACATTCATGGGAAGGCCCCCTTGGGTTGTGCCATGGCGGAGATCTTTGCGGGCTATACTCAGCTTTGTCTCAGGATGGTAAGTTGGTGGTTGAAGATATCCCTCTAGTGGTGTGGGGGCTGTGCTTTGGCAAAGTGGGTGGGGTTATATCCTTCCTGTTTGGCCCTGTCCGGGGGTGTCCTCGGATGGGGCCACAGTGTCACCTGACCCCTCCTGTCTCAGCCTCCAGTATTTATGCTGCAGTAGTTTATGTGTCGGGGGCTGGGGTCAGTTTGTTATATCTGGAGTACTTCTCCTGTCCTATTCGGTATCCTGTGTGAATTTAAGTGTGCATTCTCTAATTCTCTCCTTCTCTCTCTCGGAGTACCTGAGCCCTAGGACCATGCCCCAGGATTACCTGATATGATGACTCCTTGCTGTCCCCAGTCCACCTGGCCGTGCTGCTGCTCCAGTTTCAACTGTTCTACCTTATTATTATTCGACCATGCTGGTCATTTATGAACATTTGAACATCTTGGCCATGTTCTGTTATAATCTCCTGGCCATGTTCTGTTATAATCTCCACCCGGCACAGCCGGAAGAGGACTGGCCACCCCACATATGCTCTCTCTAATTCTCTTTCTTTCTCTCTCTCGGAGGACCTGAGCCCTAAGACCATGCCCCAGGACTACCTGACATGATGACTCCTTGCTGTCCCCAGTCCACCTGGCCGTGCTGCTGCTCCAGTTTCAACTGTTCTACCTTATTATTATTCGACCATGCTGGTCATTTATGAACATTTGAACATCTTGGCCATGTTCTGTTATAATCTCTACCCAGCACAGCCAGAAGAGGACTGGCCACCCCACATAGCCTGGTTCCTCTCTAGGTTTCTTCCTAGGTTTTGGCCTTTCTAGGGAGTTTTTCCTAACCACCGTGCTTCTACACCTGCATTGCTTGCTGTTTGGGGTTTTAGGCTGGGTTTCTGTACAGCACTTTGAGATATCAGCTGATGTACGAAGGGCTATATAAATAAATTTGATTTGATTTTGATTTGAAGGCATGCCCCATGAGGAACCCTGCGGCCCATTCATGGGAAGGCATGCCACATGAGGAACCCTGCGGCCCATTCATGGGAAGGCATGCCCCATGAGGAACCCTGCGGCCCATTCATGGGAAGGCATGCCCCATGAGGAACCCTGCGGCCCATTCATGGGAAGGCATGCCTCAAGAAGAACCCTGCAGGCCCATTCATGGGAAGGCATGCCCCATGAGGAAACCTGCGGCCCATTCATGGGAAGGCATGCCCCATGAGGAACCCTGCGGCCCATTCATGGGAAGGCATGCCCCATGAGGAACCCTGCGATTCCATGCCCCATGAGGAACCCTGCGGCCCATTCATGGGAAGGCATGCCCCATGAGGAACCCTGCGGCCCATTCATGGGAAGGCATGCCCCATGAGGAACCCTGCGGCCCATGGAACATGAGCAAGTTTGTGCGTCTGTGTGCACGGTAAGTGAGCATGTGTGCTTCTGTGTGTGCACTGAGACAAGAGCAAAATTAGCACTATTTCGGTTAGGGATTGAGCCTGGCTCTAAGACTCAGTGAGCTCTGATGGAAAATGATTTCTGATCCTCTGAAGAGCTTATAACACAGCCTCTGTCCTCGGTGCTATTGTCACAGCTGTCTGCTTCTCAGCGCTCTGAAATGAAAATTAAATCCTATAGCAATGGGACTCACTGTAAAATCCACATGAAAACCACCCCAAAGAACCCCAGATGATCGTGACGGATGATGAGCTAGAGAAGAGAGCAGTGACGGGAGAGAAGAAGTCAAATGGAAACATATCCAGCCATCCATTCTATTCAATAACAAAATAACAGACTTGATAGGCTACCTAACTGTCTCACAGCAGAACAGCCACTCTGACTCCGTCATGCAGGAGGAGTGCAGGCAGCACAAAGAAAAAAAAAACTTGTCATCTGGTGCCAAAGGAGGAGAGGGGCTATAAATAGCTGTAATAACAGAGGGGAGACCTGCAATCTCAGGAGGTGTGTGAGGACGGCTGCCACGGATACCAGAGCCTCACAGGGACTTCGCATGAAGGGTGTTGGGCACATTGGCCATTCGGAGTCTGGGCCTGGTGCTGGGCGCAGGAAGTGAGGATGGGAGTGGGCAGAGAAGGTCCAGGGTAGCTTAGCTTATCCTCAACTGAGGTTTGAGCCCGTCGGTTACGCATTCTCCACTCGGAAGTCGTGAGCAGTAGTCATCAACACATATCAGCGGCCCAGCATGCCAACATTCCCTCCCACTGTCTGTATGTCTGTCTGTCAGTCTGACTACAAGCATGTGGCTGAAACATTCTCGACTCAAAAACAACCAGCACATTTCTCCTAGACACCCCTATGTATAATGCACGATGCATCCACTGATAGAGATCTGGGCCTAGCTGAGGGAGGCAGGGAAGCAGAGTGGGAGCTGCCTGGTGGTATCTGGGCCTGGCCGCTGGGTTTATCGTGCCCTACCTGAGAGACAGTCAGCCAGCCTGGCCTACATGGTGAAAGAGGTCTAGCCAGGTCCCCCCACAGTGAGATGGAGTCTGTCCTGAGTCTCCTGTACCTCAGGCTGATGGTGTATCTGTGTCTCAGTGAGTCCACACACTGCTGAGGGCTGGGTCTGACTGGAGCTGACTCGGGAGGCTGGATAAAGCTGAGTCAGGGGTATAAATTAGCTCCACCACAGTCCGAGGGAGAAGACGTTTAAACACATCTCCAGCTCCTGATCTCAGGAAGGCTGCATCGTCCTAATGTCAGGATGTGCCAAAAGGATCCCTCTGCTATTTGGGAGGATGACTCATAAATGACAAAAGCAGACAACAGCTGAGATATTACTTTGGGCTCCTTGAAACAATCTCCTTGGATCCTTCCGACTGTCTCAAGGAAGCAAAAGGATATCCACTCCTTCCCGTTTCCTGTAAAGCTTCCCTGATACTATTCTCAGAATATGACAAGACGAGTTTGTCAAAAACAGAAAACATTCCAGTTAGAAATGAAGGGAGTGACAAATGCGAGACATGCATTATTGTCATTGCTAGATTGGAGATATTAGACAGCCCACTTATGCCCCTGTCTGCAGACTGCAGTTTTATGGGTGATATGGTGCTTTTCTGCAGAGGACAAAAATACACCCACATTAGGACCCCCTCAAACATTCGGTCATGGTCTGATGAATGAGCTTGTTCCTCTTCCTGGAGGAAGAGGGCGAAGAAATTAACCAAACAATCCTACAAATTATATGAAATATCATCATCACGAAATCTGAAATGAACACTGACTGTGTTTAATCTGAAATCCCCCCCCCCCCCCCCCCATGCTGGCTGAAGAGAGGGGAGAGGAGAAGTGCAGTAGCTAAGATTAGATTGGGCTAATTTATGGGTTTTATAAATAGAAACTGGGGCTCAGAGTGACACAGTCAGTCAGTTTCACCCTCTCTTCCCTGACCTCTGGGTCTACATGAAGATTACAGTGGCTCACGCTATGGAGCATGAGCCCATGTACATCATAATGAAAGTGAATGAAGCTCTCTTCAGCTCTCCATGGACACGCACATGAAGATTGCCTGCATCCTATATCTAGTATCACCCATTTACCACAAACAGTGGCAGGATAACCGTCTGTAATTGGAAATTGTCACCAATAAAACGTATTAAACGCAGCAAACACATGACTTTTTATTTGGTAAAACACGTCCTCGTCCTGTGGCTCTATCACTTATTTTCAGGATACGCAGAAATGTAAGCTTAAAACAACAGAAAGAAGAAATGTGTGCTTGAGGCTGCTTGTTTCTCTGTTGCTCTAGTCATCGCATGTTCTTTTCTCTCCCCCTCAGTCGTAATCAACAATAACAGCTTCAGCATCAAACATTAATGTCACTCTTAACAACAGTGCAATTATGTATATTGTCACTCTGCTACACACTGCCTGGCTGCCAATGCAGACTGGCATTATTTTTGATTGCCTTGCCCTTTATGCTCGGAGTAGCTCTGCTTGATGATGCTCAAGCCAGGCTTAGACAAATAGACAAAGAAAGAGTTCCCTGCGTAAGTATTTATAAAAGGCCCTGCTGCACGTGATCTGGGTGAAACAAATATGTGGGGGGTCTTGACAGGGGGAACATTGCTATTGAAATTCACATGAAAATGATGCATCTGTGGGTTTTTGACAAGTTGACTTTCTATCAAATAGGATAGTCCCCCATCTAATCACACGGGTGTTATAGAAATGTGCAGCCTGCAGGACAGAATTCATGGCATGTTAGTCTGTGACTTTGAGCAAGGGCTTTGACAATAACATAAAGATAAAGACCAAAGTAATTCACCCGAATGCTGTGCAAGGAGAAATTAGGACTAGGCTTGGGTCGTATAGCGTATATACCATATACCGGGGTATTTTAAAATAGCCACGGGATGTTTTTTCAATAACATCAATACCGAAGGACACTATTTCCTTTTCTTTCCCGCTACTTTTTTAAGTAAACACCTGCAGTCAACTTGTGCAATGTGTTAAGAGATACAGAAGATCGCATATTTCACTTTACCTGTCACATCATTTTTCATTATAGCAGTTACTAGTGGTACCCAGTCACGTGGTGTTTGCTCACAAGCACACAACAACGAGAGATCGCAGCCTTGTAAATCACTCACTGTTGTCCAGCATGCTCCAGGTGATCTAGTTACAGTATGGAAGTCACAGCTAAATGTTTGCCAGCTAGATCTTATATAACTATTAAGTTAACAGTCTAAAATGTGCTAAATGCTCTGCAATTGTGCGTTCGGTTTGCTAATTTAGTAGCTAGTTAGCTACCTAGCTAAGTGGTTAGCTTCTTCCAAAATCACACTTCGCTTGGCGGTAACAGCAGAGAATTCCCTCCTTGATCAAGTGCCTTAATGTTTAATATTTGTTCTGTGTGTGTAGCAAACTTTGAGTAGTTTTTTTGTTGTTACTTGTATACCTTTATGAGCTGGGATGTCTGTCCTGCAAATAGTTTTGGTCAGAGAATGTATAACATTTTTTGCAATTTGCTCATTATCATCTAGTTAGCATTCTCTTTGGGATTTTACATGTTCTTGTTAGCATTGCTAATCATCAGATTACAAAGGCTCAGAGGGGTTTGAAAATAGCGCCCCGTGTGTTCAGTGCCGGTATTATCAAACATCCCGGTATGGCACACGGTCGGTATGAAGATATGACAATCTGGATACTGCCAAAGCCTAATTAGGACACTATTGGACAACCATATACCCAAGGTAATTTTAACCAATCGACATTCGGCACATGGCAAACTCCTTTAAGGTTGTCCTGATTGGTATGTTCTGCAGTACTAGATCACTGCAACATAGGATAAGTCTCGCCTTCCACCATGGAAATACTGTGCGAACTACATAACCCTCTGTGATAGTCTCATTCTGACCCTGTGACCACAGCATAGGCTAAAAAGATGATGGCCCTCAAACCATCAAACCATCACGGTCACCTAATAATCCCCAGTTTACAATTGGCTCATTCATCCCTCTCCTTTCCCCTGTAACTATTCCCCAGGTCGTTGCTGTAAATGAGAACGTGTTCTCAGTCAACTTACCTCGTAAAATAACGGATAAATAAATAAGAATAAAAAACAATGTCACCCAGTAGGTAAATCATCCCCGTTCCTCCTCCCTTGCCATGCTCTTCATCATATCTGGGTGCACTGGCACATCCTGTGCCACCCATCAGTCAGCATCACCTGTGCATGGCTAACTGTTGCTGAAGCAAGGTGATGAGCCCCCCGGCCATCATGGGGGGGCAGGGGGCGAGTGGAACTAATAATTTGCCCCAGTGCCTTCTGTTACTGCCGCCCTGTGCCACTGACAGGTGGAAGACACTGATGCGCCCTGACAGGTCTCGGGACAGGCGCGACACACACCAGCGCCTCTGACCTGGGCGGGCGCCGGGACGGCTCCTGTGTGAGACAGTAACGAGGACAGGAGAGGCTAAGTGAACAGCAGTGACAGCTGCATAATCCACAGGGCAGCGTGGAGCCCTGGAGGAGAGACATTGGGCATTGGGCCTCCTCGGCCATGGAGCCCTGGAGGAGAGACATTGGGAATTGGGCCTCCTTGGCCATGGAGCCCTGGAGGAGAGACATTGGGCATTGGGCCTCCTTGGCCATGAAGCCCTGGAGGAGAGACATTGGGCATTGGGTCTCCTCCTTGGATGAGAGACCATGGGCCTCCTTGCCCTGGAGGAGGGACATTGGGCATTGGGCCTCCTTGGCCATGGAGCCCTGGAGGAGGGACATTGGGCATTGGGCCTCCTTGGCCATGGAGCCCTGGAGGAGGGACATTGGGCATTGGGCCTCCTTGGCCATGAAGCCCTGGAGGAGAGACATTGGGCATTGGGCCTCCTTGGCCATGGAGCCCTGGAGGAGGGACATTGGGCATTAGGCCTCCTTGGCCATGGAGCCCTGGAGGAGGGACATTGGGCATTGGACCTCCTTGGCCATGGGGTCCTGAGAAGTCAAGGCTGCTGGCTGGGCTATGCGCCAGAGCCCCATCCCACTTTCACCCCTCTGCAGGTTGGGAGGGTGTAGTGACATTTAGCAGTGCCCTAAAACGTATTTTAATATATTCTTCACTCTTATTAATACAGTCTTAAATATTGTTATACTCTTCAGTAAAACAACTGACTTGACTGCTCTAAATCATTCAACTAGACTCTTTGACAGCATTATCTTCCTTTACAAAATTATGGTACATTTCCTGGTTTACTGCTTGGACCTGAATGTAAGTGTAGACAGCTCTAGTGTAAACCACCAGTGGATTGTAAGTTTGTAAACATTTACCTAAGTGAAGAGAGCATGTTTTTTTAAACCCTAAACAAAGAGTGGACAGTCAACACCATCTGTGGATACGGTGTTCTTCGTTTTAGTGGTGCCGTCATACCTGCAGATAGATAGCGTCAGAGGAGGCCATGGGAAGAGCTGGCCATGGCTACGGTCTGGTCTAGACTCCCCAGCACTCCAACTGAACCGCTACACTACCCACATTAACTGTAAACACACTGTTCAACTTCAGAGAACATGGTTCCCATGCTCTTCTCTTCAAAATGTTTGGGATGGGAGAGATTTAGTCACCACTGGGTCCCCACAATCTCAGAGGTAGGACTGGAGGACATCGCACTAGCCCATCAACCGTAACTCCATAGTACGATCATTAAAGTAGAAATTGCAATACGGTACATGTGTGCTCGCTACCCTTTACTGTTGTTAAACCTGTGTAATAACATTGCAAATACCCAGTAACAACCTTTTATTCACGTGTTGTTGTTGCTTAGTAATGGAGAGCAGAGGTTTTTGTTACACAAGAAGAAATGCAATATAATTACAAAGTCATAACATGTTGATAAATGTGTAATTACAGCGTGATTACACACTGTATAGGGGAAACTATCATGCAAAGTGTTTATCGTGATTTATTGTACATGTCGCCATAAACGTGCATTGCCTTTGTTCCTGTGGGGCTGTGATGAGGTATTGGATAGTCTGACAGTATAATAGGTAACATGGGTGTCTAAAGGCATCCGCATGCTCCCCAGCCAAAACAGTTCGGAAGAGGGCGTTCATAATGTTATTAGGACATTTTGTGACGTTTTTGTTCGTTTTGGACTTCGGGTAGGGTTTTTTCGGGCTGTTCGGGCACTCAGCATTATTTCTGGATACAAGCCGAAGTCTAAGCCCCTTCGTGGAAGATTGGTCAACAGTAGGGATTCTTCAATAAAGTCTTTGTTGTCGTTCCACAACAGACGACCTGTTTTCATGCAAAAATAAAATATTGAGAAATACTGCACCAAAACATCTCAGAAGTAAAATTTTCCCCGGGAAAAACGTCAAAATGAAAGACAGATTTCTTCAGTTATCTTAGGTTAATTCGGACTGTTTTGAGGAAGTGTATACTGGCTACGGCATCTCAAAACGGGCAAAACAGTACCGCTTTTTTCTTGTTTTTCAAGCAAAGGTCTTTTAAGGGAGTATTGCGAGAACACTCGTTCACATGCTGACGCCTTTAGGGAATTGACACCAGACTTGAGGAGAGAGGAGGCAGTCCCTAGGTGTGTGTCTGATTCCACACACCACAGCTGGCCCACACCTGGTGCACACACACCCTAGGGGATGACGCCCCGCCAGCTAGGCAGCATCGCTCCCTCCCCTCCAGATTCCCTCACATACCTCTCCCTGTACTCACATTTTTATGGGGGAAACACATGCTGACCTCATTCTTTCATCTGGAGTCGTACATTTATTTGAATGGCTTTAAATGCAATCCAAACTCCAAGCGATCGTGAATTTTTTGAAACAAACACACACAAGATAGCTAGGAAAAGGAACGTATGAATTGGTAAGATAGCCAGGAAAAGGAACTTTTGTGAATTGGTAAGATGGCCAGGAAGAAGAAGAACTGAATTGGTAATGACGATAGTAAATATTAGAGAGAATGCAATTTCAGCTACAGAGATTTCTACTTATTTGAAGTCAGATCACTTGAGAGGCCATGTTCATACGGAGCGATGGATGGCGCTGTGCAACATGTCAATGGGAGGATCCAACTGAAAGGTTGAGGAGTAATTTGGTAGTTTTGTGTTGTTAATCTATTGCTCCATTGTGAGGTTTCTCAGTGAGCAGAGAGCCTTGTCTCTCTGTGGCTCATCAGACTTCCTCCATTCACCCAGGCAGATACACTGACACCTCCAATGAGTGATGAACCCACACTGTCACAGCTCAGTGTATAGTGGAGTCCCACTTCACATCAACTCTAGAAGAGGGAGTCACAAACATGTGAATGTAGCCAAGGTTTGACGATAATATAGCATTTATATGGCTGAGTGTGGGGTCTTAACCAGGTCACCAGGTCTTGAGTGTGAATGACTCATTCATGTTGTCACTTTTTAAATCTGCCATAAATTAGGCCACTGCACACTCGACCTATATGAATTACTTTGGTATGCTAAGGGATAACCAAGATGTCTGGATAGCATGTCACATTGTTGTAACTTGATTCTAAACATGTTAGGACAATGCTGGGACAATGAGAGATGCGGCCACTAAAGATGACCTCATGTCTGGAGCATCCCTATAATAACAGTGCTTATCATACGTATCATTCCTGTTTGTTCTGTTTTTTTCTTCCTTTCCAAACAGATTGCATGTTTCCAATTAAAAACATCACTTCCTCTCTTCAGAAACCGACTTCTCAGTGTGCTCCTCCAAATTTAGCAACTCCTGCCAGCCCCCCTTGCTTTAGCTGTATTTTGAGGGTTTGTCTGTCTATTAGAATCAGGCCTTTGTTTCTCTCCGCAGAGTCACTGGAGCTGTGAATCCTGGGTATTCCAGCTGTCTGTTTCACTGGGGTTGCAGCATCTAAGCTCAGCCAGCATACAGTCTTGTGGACAGCCCATCAAACACACAGAACAGAGCTGCATCCAAGGTAGCCAGACAGATAGTGTCTATCTCTCCACTGTAATAAAGTGCAGGGGAAAGCTGGTCTCACATCTACTGATGGACAAGGCCTGATGTGGTACAGTAGTACAGTAGAGTCTAACTGAGGAGAAATAGCACAATGGCCTTGAAACTAAAATGGCTGTAGAGCTACAGGCAAAAATAGCAGATGACCAACCAACCATATGTCTCCTATCATGCTGAATAAGACACAGGCATGCCGTAAAGACAACGCTGAATATATCATTTATATTGTTTGAAGAACCCAGTTGCATTGCCTTTAGAGAGATGGATATCGGCTAGTGTTGGATGATACAGGACCACTTGGTTGGATTTAGCAGTAGTAGGCCTATGCAGGGTCAGAATGCTTGATTAGGCTAAAGTAGGCACTGTGCCTGTGTGTGGTGTATCAACACAGGACACATCCTCAAAATGATTGTTATGTGAGTGTAGATTCTGCACAAAGGTGCTTCTTCATATATTGTGTAGTAGGCCTACCATTACATAGATCAATTGTGTTTTCTGTCAATGGGGTATATGATAGGAGTCAGATTAGATGTGCTCGTGGGAAAATGCAAGCAGGAATTATCATCCACGTCTATGTATGTTTACAATGAGACGTTGCAGTTCTGACATAGGCCTACTGTAGGCCTTCCATAATACACGGATTTGATCCAAAATCACTCACCTTTTCACTCTGATGATCTGGTCCCTCATGGGTTTGATGTCTTGGAAGCTCTGCTGGTTGACAAGACTGTAGACCAGTATGAAGCCTTGGCCATTTTTTATGTAAAGGTCCCGCATGGATGCGAACTGTTCGGTACCAGCAGTGTCAAGAATCTCCAGAACAGAGGGTGAGGAATCCACCTCGATTTCTTTGCGGTAAAAATCTTCTATGGTCGGGTCGTACTTCTCAATAAACGTCCCGGTCACAAACTGAACAGTGAGGGCGGATTTCCCGACCCCACCGCTGCCGAGGACCACCACTTTGTACTCGCGCATTGCTCCCTTGTTATTTGATGATTTCAAGAGATTGTCGAAAGCTATCACTCTCCGCGCGACATAGAATAAAATATATCCGTGCAAATGGCATTCATTCGTGTCCCATTTTGAACGGATATAAAAAATACAGCCTTGTTTACCACCGCTCGGCAATGGCAAATAAAACGCTGAGCACAAAGACTCGCTGCCCGAAGATGGATTTCATTGTAGAAATTCCCACAGGCACACCAGACATTGATTACTAGGCTATGCGCATCGAAACGACTGCAATTTTTTTAATGTGCATTAAAAGGTATCAAAACGCTGGACAATGTGAAACGTGTGGTTTTTCATCTGCTTAGCTCACCATTCTATGCATCACAAAAAAACAAAACTTGCTCCAGCGAAGACATTGGAGAAAAGGACGGTTCCTGATGGATTCTGCAAGACTTGCGCGTTTTATCTCAATAAATGTTGATAAATAAATAAATACAAATTTAAGAGTTAAGCCTATTAATATAAGTTTCCTTGCTTTTCCACCATATCTTTCGTCTCCCCGTTCCTTATGCGTTCACGAATACAATCCTGACCGCCATACTCTCGGGTGGAGACCCACCGCCGCCGTGTAATCAACCGGTCCCCTCTCGGCTTCCGTACCAACGAAAATGAGACGGGTCTTTCCCACCAGACAGATGTGCAAGGAGTCCAATGGCTACCAATATTTGCTGTTAACCTCACTCATGACTATCTGAATGCCATACGGAAACAGCCAGTAAAATAAAGGGTTGGATTTCCGTTCATGTGCAAAATTTCCCATCATTCGGTAACCGAAGTGACATCCTCTGAGCGCTCACCCAATCACAGAAGCAGCTTGAGGATGTGTATCCAAGAGGAGGAAAGTGCGCGCAGATGCTGTTGCTATGGTAACGCTGCCAGCAGTGTAGCAGCATCACTTGCATAAGGAGAGTATAAAAGCAGATTATAAACTAGCCTGGTTGCCTTCTCTGGTTAGCTATTAGATTCCACGCCTCTCTTTGGCAAATGATAAGAGTGGCAAGGTGGTGGTATATTAGTTGAAGACTGGTACCCAGACTACTTATAAACTGTCATTTAAACAAACAGCAACACAATGTGCGATCAGAGGAACCTCTTCTAGCAAAATAACTTATTGGACTAGACTGTATAGGCCTATACATAACAAGACACAACGATGTGTATGAGTCAATGTCTTTGCAATATATGCTTGTGTTATCAGATGCAGATGTGCATAAACAGACTATTCAATAAAAATTGAATATATTCAAAAATTGAATATTTTTTTTGCAACAATTTACCATATTCATAACAAAATATCCAATAATTCATGATATTTCCAAAGAATGGGATAAGACTAAAACTAACACGTGCATTGCATTCCTGAGATGGTGCTTTTTTATTATGTAGGCCTTTGAAATCATGTCCTCTGCATATATAAATCACCAAAACAAAGGCATCACAAACTTGGCATTTACTTAAACTTTTATTTGTTGTTTTTTTTACATTAGATTTTACACAAAACAAAACTACTGTATATATATATATATATATATATATATATATCATAAAAGAGCACATAATTATGCACAAATAAAACATAAAAAAATTGCCACATGAACAGATTCAAAATGAGTAAGGGTTTGTACTTTTCCCCTCTGTTAAAGAGTACGGCATTACCGATGGAACCATATGTGGCACTGGCACAGCAGTTTAAACACAACTCTGCAGTAACTGTACCACAGCCATTTAGAATGGCACCCGCCAGTTTTCTCATCATCAAGCTTTTCTCAGTAAAGTGTTTGACTGCACTCTTTACAATCTACCATTTTGGCCTCAAAATGAAAATGTCTGTAGTGAGAATTAAAACAGCATATTTCACTAATTGCAATAGACTAAATACAATCCTTATATTTAATGAACCCTAACACATAACAACTTAAGAACAATACATCAAAGGTAAGGCAATGTTCACTAATAAGTTTGTCTGCTCAGTTTACCAACTGTTCAGAAAGTGCTTACCCACAGGGCACACACTGGTTAAATCCCCGTTGTTTCCACATAATTTCAACAAAATTACGTTGAACCAACATGGAATATACGTTCAATTGAAGTCTGTGCCCAGTGGGTAGGAATCATGTTACCATTGGGTCAGTAAAAGTGAACACATTCTGACTTTTCAACTCTGATTGGGTGGTCTAAAACTTTGATTGGGTGGTCTAAAATCTCAACTAACTTTCAGGTACAGCTGTATCTAGCTATAATAACATTGGAAACATTTAGCAGAACTTGAGTTGAAATTACCATTAAAATTAACATCCGTTTTCAAAGAGCATTTTTTGTTGTTGTGAAAGATGCCTTCGGTGAACAATTGAAATAATTTAAGAGTATCACTGCCAGACTAGCCATACCCATGACTACATGTTTAACATACTTTTTCTGCAGTGTAAAAATAACTTTATTCTGGGAACAAAGTGCAATTCTAAACAGCTGAACAACCATCAAAACACATCTTTTTGAGTTTCCCCTTGCCTTTATGAGTCTAGGGATGCTTTGTAAGAGAACTTTAGAGAGCTCATTTTTGGTAGAATAGATTAGAGCATGTATTTAGGGACATTTAAGTGTCATGGGTAGGCTGTCAAATGCAAAAGGAATATACTACTGTAATACAAAGGCATTATGATACTGAAAATATTGTTGTATATAATTTTGCCATAAAATAGGAAATGTTCAGATTCTGGCAATACAATCTAGTGTGTTACAGTGCTCTAGAAAACGTAACAATTACATCATTTACAAAAATACAGAGCTTCTGTCATTGCAACTTTAGGTTGCCACAGAGACAAATTAATATAGTTATGAAATTATACCGTACTACAATGAAAAGTAAATTTACTTAAATGTTATTTTTTTTGGTAGACTGTGACCTATACAATAAACTGTTTTTATACATAATAAAAGCAATTCTACAGCCTTGCTCGTACTGCAGTGTGTTGTCCTGTATAGGTGACAAGGCAGTGACAAGGATGAGATGTGGAAGCTTGCCATTGGTAGCTCCAACATTCCATCCCTGGTCACAGACGGCTTTTCATAGGCTAACGTGACAGGACAGGTCATTTGAATAACCGCCAGCAGAGCAAAACTCAGCTTAATAAATTACATTCATTTTAAAATAGAATACAACATTGTTCTATAACTAATGTTAAACAAATAAGTAAATTCCATATATTTCCATCAAACAGAACATAAAAATTAACTTTTCTGAAAAGAAAATGAAAAGTAATGAAATAGGACAAAGATGGTAAGAACATGGGTCATTTTAGTTTTCTGTGGATTGTCTGAGTTGATCAAACACCATGACAATATCACGATACTGATGAGATTTTTTACACATACTGATTTCACTCACACAGAAAATGAAAAGGGAGAATGAAAGACTGTGGGAAAGATTTAGTTTGCACCTGTGTGAAGTTTTTAACGGTTATTTTCAAGAGCAAATAAAACATAAAAGGTTAAGCAAAATGTAAAATAATGTTACATGTTGATCATTGTAAATAGTTCCATGTTCCTAGCTTAGTTTGGCCTTTTATATCCTACTGTAAATAACTGGTGTAGACTTTGCACAGGTGCATTGGTGGGTCAATCTGTCTGTGTTTGTAAGTGCAGTTTGTATATACAATGAAGCTTTGACAAAAACACATGTAGAGTTATATGAGTTTCATTGCACAATGTGATTAGTTATGTGACTACGTCCTACTACTAAAACATTTACTGTGATACATTCTACTCGAAAGACGTTAGACAGACTATGATAACAACGCATTTAACACGAGGATATGGTTGTAAAGACAGTTGTATATAAAGACAAATGAGTTACCAACATAGAACCACAACACATATCCGGTTCTCCAAACTCATCTCCAATCACTTTTTAGTTGCAAACTACTTTCAACTCATTAAGAATTAAGCTAAACCATTTTACACAATGAACAATCACTGAACTTCATGCCAAAGCAGCCATGTTCCGATCTGCCAGATATTGAAACTTGAAAGTAAATGAAAGGTTAAAGCACTAAAACTAACCCAGTGTACAAAGACTACCAATGCACTGAATTCACCTCACACAAACAGTTGTTCATTGTATTTATCGAGGCCATGGAGTACGTTGAGAAACTGCAGGGTTTTCTACTCAAATTTGAATATTTCTCACACAGAGCCTTTTCAAGATGCTTGTTATGTACATTACTTTAGGCACTTCTACAGTTCAAATAAGACAGGATTAATAAGTGACCTCGAGCCACCGCAAAGTTTCCTTGCACGTGTACGTCAGCCTTTTTAACAAAGGATCACCACGTCTTTCCTTTTGAAGTCTTATCATTCTGCTCCCTCTTTAATGTCTGTGGCCTCTGCACTTTGACCACCTAACCCCTCACATGTCTGTGACAGCTTGGCAGACACTCACTCAGCTTTTCAGTTCCTCTAAGGTGGCTTATTTTCAGCCCACCCATCACTCTGCTAGGTCATTGGCACAACATCTGGTATATGGTGTTTATTTGATGGATGCCAAGACGAGGCTCAACTAAAACCTTGACCGAAGAGACATAGAGAAAACAGTGCACCACAGACAGACACTTGGAAACCGTGGTAGCTAGATTCCGTTCTCATTTCTGGAATTAGTGGCTGATTATATCACTGCCATAAGGTACATTAATTCATTTTCTGCTATTATCATTGGGTTTGCTGAGGCTCACTCAATTGGTTATTCCTCCGTAGAGAGGCCAAGGCACACCAGGAGGGGGAGCAGTGATCCTGTACTCAGAGAATAACCACAAGGTAAACAACAACATGCTATCCTCTGTCACATTCGTCCTTTACAAGAGCAAGAAGGACACTCACAAGCCAAATGCAATTTGTATACGGTGTATAAACAAGAGCGCTTTCCAATGGTGTTTGTTTTAAATACAAGCAATCAAGCACTTAGATGCACAATCATTTTCTGCTAAAAAAATTACATTTGAATTAGATGAGTGTTGTGCACTTTTAACAAAACATTAAAAAGGAAATAAAAGTCATCGTTGAATACCTTTACGATTAAATCTTCAATCTCCAATCATGTGTGTATACATATAATAAATCAGTCATTTACATATCAGTAACGATATTAGTCCTAGCAATACAGGTATATAATTTGTATATTTTAACATAGCTCAATGTTCTACATTTCCTCAGTAATCTTCTTCTCATCATGCAGGTTGCTGTAGTTCTCGTGTGGAGCAAAAGTAGTATTTACAGAAGGGCTGTTTAGGGCCTCTAAGGGGAGCGTCTTGACACTCTGTTCCTTTCTTGTAGGTTACTTGAGGATGATCTGTTTTAGAAGCAGAGATTGAGAAAGACATCATGTTACTCAATGGTGGCATTCACAATGAACATGACCGATTGCCCTTAGGTCCAAGCAACAGTGCCAGTACATTCTTGGATGACAAACACAATACAATATAGTGTTGTTGAAGAGTCATGGCGGTAAATGATTAAAGAATAAGGGTTCTTATTTGCAGAAGTAGAACAGTCGCAAAACTGTGACCAGTATAATCATATAATGCTGAAGAAACAAAGAAACTATTAAAAATACATTTGAATCCCACATGTAAAACAAAGAGAATTTGGTTGATGTTAGGAACCTTTCAGATAAGACTCAGAGCTGAGGCAGTGGTCTACATACCAAAGTTATTGCTAAAGCTAAAATGCTGCAAATCTCAATGACAAAAACAAACTGAAATAGTACACTATGCATTCCATGTTAATACCTGGGAGAAATAAAAGACAAATAAATCAAGCAGAATAAGCTGCAGGAGAAGGCTAGTGGTCGGCAAGTATGTTTTTCCCGACCCAAACCACAGCCCCCTCCTCTCCTGCTGGAAAGAAAGAAGCACATCACCTGACCTGCCCCCCAGGTAGAAGAGTCTAAAAGGGGCAACAGAGGGCAGTCACAGGCACAAAGCTGTCACAAAATCACACACATCCATAAAGACATACAGTATGACCTTCCTGTGATAATAACAGCCATGTATGAGCTTCATTGGTCTTTCATTCATTCAGTTGATCTCTTTAGTCTGAGGTGCTAATTTAGGCTGCTTCAAATCAATATATTTAGTTTTCTTCTTTCCCTTGCTTGACAGAATTATAGTAACGCCTGAATTAAATTAGGGGCACTTGAAACTAAATAAAGCAAAAACATGCAAAAAACAATGAAGGAAATTATGCAACACAACACAACTACTATTTGCAGATGGGGGATCTCTAAATAAGTGCTTTCTGTCATTACTATATTTAATACAGCATCTACAAGAATGATAGTTAAGCTTGCTAATAAAGGCAGCAGGCAGGAGAGAAATATGCTATGATGATAACGGTCTCCTGCTGCCATGACGAGCACTTATTTAGAGCTCAGGGATTCATGAAAGAAAGCTTTAAAAGGAGCAAACCTGATTGGCTGGTGCTGTTGCTGCGTAGGGGACACTTGTGGCAGGAGTAGTTGCTGCAGAGACAGTAGCAGGCGTAGCACTGTACATCATGGGTACTTTTTCAGGAAGGGAACCATGGAAGCAATGAACAGGTAGGTGGAGCATTATGGTAACCATAGCAACGTTTTTTTTTTTGTCTATATATTTTTTTGCATGGTGAATACAGTAAAACATTAGTAGCAAGCCATCATTAGGTTAGACCAGCAGATGGCATGCAATCACAGCGCAAAGCAAGAAAGCATTGGATAAATAATAGAGGAAAGCTGATTTAGTTTAGGAAATTTGTCCGATATTTGTCCGATTCCCAGAGAAGATTGTCATTTGATACTAAAGGTGTCCAATTACGACATTCAAAAAGTATGTTTTACATACCCTACAGTATCTCATCATTAGAATGGCAATTTTCACCGTCGTGTTAGAAATAAGTTCCTTATTTTATACAAATAAAGGACACGTCATTTGATGTATTTGATCTTTAGGAAAGACCAAGACACTTTAGATAACATCTCTGGGAAACGAATCAAATGTCCTATTCCACAGAGCAGCAAAGAACTATAAATATCAACCAGCAGTGATGTCCTGTGTTTTGAATATCTGTATTATTTACAACGGTGAGAATATCACTGCAGAGAACAAAGGACATTCAAAAAAACAAATGAAATCCAAAGTAGGTCAATGGGTGATGATGAAGAGTATAAATTGAAGCCTTGAGCTTTGTCAGGGACATGGCTAACAGAAAAAAATGCCGAAACATACTATAAAATACACTTTCTCACATGTGATTTCAAATGTGCCGGTACCTAACATATATAAACCACCCTTACCCCCTGACCCAGAGACTGTTTATCCAAGGGCACATTGGAATAACAAGAATCTTTTAAATGAACAGCGAGAGCATTTCACCCATATTCTCCATTCATTACAGGTGATATCAGAAAAAAAGAAGCAAGGGACCTACCAATGCCGGTAGCAGGAGACATGCAAAACACTGACCCTGTGTGATTATGCAGTGGAAAGTGAGTAGAGGACAATAAGGGAGGAAAAACAGGTTAGCTAGAGTTTTCAGCATGCTTTTACACATTCTAAACCAAATACAAGCAAGACATGAACCTCTCAATGGAAACCAAGTTTTTTTTGTTTTGTTGCTTGGTGAGCACACACAGAAACAAGCCCATGAGAAACGATGTGTCTTAGGGAGTGTAGTGTGTGGGTGTACGTGTAGAGTGTGGATAGATTACTGTTTTCCAAGGAGGGAGGCACATGCTGAATAAAATAGCTCTAATCGACTGACATGGGCATCAGCGCTAGGGCAACCAGGCAGTACAGTAGTTAACTCAGCAGTGAGACAAAGCATCTAACAAGAGTGCATAGTGGCTGTTGCTGTTTGATTATGGCTGTCAGAGGAAGGCCATGTTGAGAGAAAGAGCTAATGGTATAATAATCCAGTGTCCTACTTAGCCATGTACTGTATCACAGCAATGTAGGCCAATGGCCTGAATTTAATAGATTTGATTAAAGCAGGTCTCCTTCAACTAACCTGGATGATGTAATCTGGAAGCACTGATATATCTGCCTGCCAGGACATTGAGCTATTAAGTATGTGACAGCGGCATCAAACGTGCATCATTTTCAAAAATGAACAGCTCAAATTACAAGGTGCTGCATTAAATCATCATAGCTAGCTAGCTACATAGGGCCACGAGGAAAGCACAAAAGAAAACAAGGAAAGACACCTGACTGACAATACGCTACTTTTTAGGCTACATGATAAATAACCAACCAAACATTATCAGGGAGGGAATTACAAAGGACAAGTCATATAGGGGCAGTTGGCCTACTCAGAGCTGGGCTGTACCTGGGGGATAGAACGCAGACGTCTGCTGGAGCTGTGCATTGGCCAGAGCCTGCTGGTAGTGCAACATACTGGGGTTGAAGAAGGAGCTGGCCCCGTTGCTCTTCTCCAGTGCTTGTCTCTTTGGTAGGGGCTGCAGGCAACCATGGGGGAACGCCTGCCGAGTACAAACGACACGTTAACACAACCAAAACACTTATCAGTAGTTCTATTATAAACATCCACTGGCTATGAGCTTTATATGTAGATTATAGTACAATCATTGCCAAACAGTAGAGCAAAACTGTATACAACTACTACATGACAAAATAAAGGTATTTATGATGAAATTAGTAAATGGCTAAAACTTCATACTGTTAATTTAAACACATTTTAAATAGCTATTCAATTACTGAAAGATAACTGATGGTGAAGGATTTTGTACACATACTAGATGAGTCTTAAGAGGTTGTAAAAACAAAAATGCCAAATTAAATTATGTGAGTTGCTACAGTACAATTAATAGCTACATGCAAAGCAAAAGGTGAAAGGTCAAAGTACCAGGTCTACAGTTGCCTCGAGGGGTCGCTTCATTGCTTTGGCAGTCGACTGAGTCTTTTAATAGCAGGCAGCGAGCACATGATGGCAGTGGGCCAATGGGATTCAAGCGTATTAACATACAGGTAACAGCAAGCAGAGGTGCGTCATGGGGACAGCATTGCATTGTGGATAGGTGAGAAGGAGAAAACAAAACAAAATAATCGGAATGCAGTTTACCACCACATACAAAACAATAGGCATGCACAATAAACAAAATTAACTGATTCAAGGAAATATACGACTGACTCCTGAATTAGTATGTAAGCGTCTACTATACTCGTTAATAGCTTAATCTAATAGGATTTACAATTACAACAATACTGTGCAACAACATTGGGACTAAGGTTATTTGCTATGTAGGAAACACAACAGTAGTTAATCAATAGTTGTTCATCATTATCAATACATTATCAATTTGAATATACAGTGTGGACTACTAAATAAATGTTGTAATAATGCATTCATTGACCTACAATTGCTTTAAAGGACCAGAATTGTACATGACACACGTCAATATGAAATGGAGACAGAAGGTAACGCTAAAGGGCATTAGCTAGGCTACTGTGAGAGGTCATCCTTGGGAAATGTATCTCTACCGAGAGCTAGGCGTGATTCATGTCATCTTGTGCGTTTTAATGACATACTAAATAGGGAGCAGAGAGAGAATGTTATAACCACTGCATTGATGATAACCTATACACAGAATGTGGAGCTCTGTTTATTATGATATTAGGCATCGAATTTGCCATTTTTGTTTCTTGGCACATATGTCACAAGAACACATTTTCCTGTTCAAAGTATACCTTCACTACACTACAAAATCCCTCAGCATTACAGACGTATCAAGGCCCTAACGTATTTACCAACTCTCTAGCAATAATATCACTGTAAAACCATGCAAAAAATGACCACACAACTGATGATAAAAATACATGGAGGAATGGAAAGTAGCAGAGCTAGGGTGGAAGATACAGCACATTCTAAGAAAGGCCATGCATGTTGTTGTTTTTTAAGTGCAAAAATAAAAGTCTAAATGTGCTATTACGGGAATTGCGTACATTTGATTTGAGTAATGTTAAATGTTGAATCAGCTGTTCGAAGGTTGCTGGTGAATCTATGGACGTTTTTCTTAACCCATAGTAATTAGCAGATCCTTTATTCTTAGACTTGTTGGAAGTTTAAGATAAAGGCAAAACCAACAGTAGGCAATAGATGGCAATGAAACAAGACAGTAGCTATAGAAACAGGGTTAACTTTGCAGTAGCTGGCAATTTGAAAATATATTTTCAAATACATGGGAAGCAAAAGGAGAGGGCCAAAGCGAATCTTTAGTTAAACAGCTAGCTAGGTAAAGGTTAGCGTCACATGTCACATAAGGAGATATACAGTGGGGTCCGAAATTATTGAAACCCTTGATAAAGATGAGCAAAAATGACTATAAAATAAATAATTCAAATACTGAGCTACACTGTATGCTCAAAAAGTATAGGCATTCTATTGTTTTACACTAATGCTCAGAAAAAAATGTATTTAGTTTAACAATTAATACATTTTTTTTCTCAAAAAGGTAGGGGTAAAAATGATTGACACCCCTGTTTTCAGTACCATTCAAAACCTCACCTTGCCAGGGTAATGACACTGAGCCTCTTTCAGAAAATGTTTTATGAGTTGCAGAACATATGGTAGGGATAACCATTCCTCCACAGAAAGATCTTACAGATCATTGATATCCTTTGTCTGAGCTTATGTGCTGCCCTGTTTCCAGTTCGGAGACTGAGATGGCCATTGCAAAATGTTCATTTTGTGGTCAATTAACAACTTTTGTCGATTTGAATGTGTGCTTGGGGTTTTTGTCTTACTGTAAGATCTACTTGCGGCCAAGTTTCAGCATCCTAGCAGAGGCAACCAGATTTTTGGCAAAAATATCCTGTTACTCGGTAAAGTTTATAATGCCGATGACCTTTACAAGGGCCCCAGGACCAGTGGAAGCAAAATAGCCCCATAACATCAAAGATCCACCACCATATTTTGCAGTAGGTATGGGGCTATTTTCTGCTCATGTACTCTCATTTCAACGCCTAACCCACCACTGGTGTGCGTGGTCACAAATGTAGCAAATGTAAATGCCTGGAGTTTGCTAAATGACATCGGCACTTGGATTGGAACCGGTGCTTTGGTCAGATGACATGAAAATGGAGCTCTTTGGCCATGCATACCAACAAGCCAATAACCCCAAGCACACATGAAAATGGAGCTCTTTGGCCATGCATACCAGCAAGCCAATAACCCCAAACACACATGAAAATGGAGCTCTTTGGCCATGCATACCAACAAGCCAATAACCCCAAGCACACATGAAAATGGAGCTCTTTGGCCATGCACATCAGCAAGCCAATAACCCCAAGCACACATGAAAATGGAGCTCTTTGGCCATGCATACCAGCAAGCCAATAACCCCAAGCACACATGAAAATGGAGCTCTTTGGCCATGCATACCAACAAGCCAATAACCCCAAGCACACATGAAAATGGAGCTCTTTGGCCATGCATACCAGCAAGCCAATAACCCCAAGCACACATGAAAATGGAGCTCTTTGGCCATGCATACCAACAAGCCAATAACCCCAAGCACACATGAAAATGGAGCTCTTTGGCCATGCACATCAGCAAGCCAATAACCCCAAGCACACATGAAAATGGAGCTCTTTGGCCATGCATACCAGCAAGCCAATAACCCAAAGCACACATGAAAATGGAGCTCTTTGGCCATGCATACCAACAAGCCAATAACCCCAAGCACACATGAAAATGGAGCTTTTTGGCCATGCATACCAACAAGCCAATAACCCCAAGCACACATGAAAATGGAGCTCTTTGGCCACGCATACCAGCAAGCCAATAACCCCAAGCACACATGAAAATGGAGCTCTTTGGCCATGCATACCAGCAAGCCAATAACCCCAAGCACACATGAAAATGGAGCTCTTTGGCCATGCATACCAGCAAGCCAATAACCCCAAGCACACATGAAAATGGAGCTCTTTGGCCATGCATACCAGCAAGCCAATAACCCCAAGCACACATGAAAATGGAGCTCTTTGGCCATGCATACCAGCAAGCCAATAACCCCAAGCACACATGAAAATCCACAAAGAAATGGTTAATTGGCCACAAAATCCACATTTTTTCAGTCTCCGGACTTGAACCCTATTGAAAACCTGCGGTGCAGTCCATAAGCGCAGACAAATGATATCAAGGATCTGGAAGGATTCTGTAAGAAGGAATGGTCTAAGATCACTCCCAATGTGTTTTCTTAAACAATTTAGAAAAAGGCTCAGTTCCGTTATCCTGGCAAGGTGAGGTATTGAAAGAAATTGAAAACAGGGTTGTCAATCATTTTGACCTCTACCTTTTTGAGAGAAAACAAATTATTACTTGTTAAACAAAATCTCTTTCTCTGAGCAATTGTATTAGTATAGAATAATATAATTTCCCAATATTTTTAGCATAGAATATAGCTCAGTGTTTGAATGACTTTTGCGCATCTTTATTAAGGATGTCAATAATTTCGGACCCCATAGTACGCAAATGAATGGTTATGCTATGTGACTGTTTAAAGGCAACTTGAGGGCTACTGCATCCTGGGCAACTGTCATTTCGAGTCTTAAGAGCGTATATTAGATGTAACAGTCTTTAATGTTTAATGAAGCTACTTAATACATAAAAAATAAAGCGGTGCTCCACATTCTATGATGTTGGTTAATCAATCAACTCAGGGTAATGGAATAGGATTAAGATAGTAAGCCTACTGCTGTGAATGTAGAATACATTGTATTGAAAATAAATAGGACAAGTTGCCCTTAAGTAAGAAGTACAGTAGCTATACTAGCCAATAGTGTGTGTTCTAAGCTGCTGTCCACGCGTCTGGAGGGAAGCATCTTACCATGGCTGCAGCTGCTGCCTGGGCTGCCACGGCCGATTGGTTGACCTGGTGTTGAGAGGCTTTGATTTTGGCCTGTAAGTGTGCAGGGGGGTGGAAGTACTTGCACTTCTCCCTGGAGCAGCGCGACTTGATGTAGTCCATGCAGACGGTGACCGTGTTGTCGCTGGTGTCGATCATGGGGCTGTCGCTGGGGTGGGCGAAGCGGCAGTCAGTCTCGCCTCGCGCACAGTTCCCCCGCTGGAACTCGCGACACACCTACAGCACGACAACCACACAGGGAGGGAGGTTGAGGACGGTAGAGCACCCTGGCAATGGACCCTGTTTGACCCACTCAACGGGTATTCCATGACGAATGTATATATACAGCATATATCAGACAATAATATGTCCTTGATCTTGTTTGTGTGAAAGTGACTCGATACCTCCAGTTTGTCGGTGCGCAGCAGCTTCTGTGAGGGGGAAGAGGAGGACGAGTTGGAGCTCTGGATTGTGACACCGGGGCTTCCAGGGACCATCACTGGGGTACTGGGGAGCATCTCGGTGGGCATCAGGCTCATCCCATGGCTCATAGAGGTCATGGGTGTAAGATATGGAGAGTAGCTGAGACCAGGGCTTGTACCAAGCCCCTGGTTCATATTGAACGTAGGCTGTGAAATAGAAGGGACAACAGTCAGTAAAAACACTACTACACACCTGAAATGAAGGATCTGAGTTTTGTGTATAATAAACTGTACTTACTACTGAATATGAGTAACTTACTACAGGCTGCATGCTCGTGCCTGGGATCATGAAGTGCATCTGCTGGGCCAGCATGGCTGCTGCCGTCTTCTGCTGGATGAGGTTGTTGCGGCCGTTAATCTCTAGCTGGGTTTTTAAATGCGAAGGTGGATGAAGGTACTTACAGTTTTCTCTTGAACATCGACCCTAGAGTAAGAACACAAAAAAAGCCAACTATTAGATAAAGAAAAATTCCCTGAACCTTTTACTGCAGTGGGCTAAATCAGGGTCACACAAGTGTTCCTAGGTAGTCTTAAACAAATCTACTTTGAAACAAAAGTATACACCTCTCACACATGGTTATGGGCTTAAAAAAAGAAGACATCTGTACCATGTCAAATATAGAGTTCAAATGTATTACATTTTGAGTTTGCGTCCCAATATTACACTTCATATACATCACAGAAGACTGAAATATAACAAAATTGTTTGACATAGAAATACCAGATTTTCAGCTTAAAAAAAAATCTTTGTTAATTATGAAAAATATTAATAACATTCCCCCCATGAGGCCACTAGGTCATTTGACTGCAGGAAAGGGCTACCCTAAGCCTAACATGAGTATGCACAGGTTTATTTGATTATAAATATGTAGGCCTATTCTTCATAAATGAAGCATTAATACTGGACAGGGTCACTAGAATTCATTGACAACCAAGGAAAGCATCAAAGACATCCAGTACAAAATGACACAAAAGACCACTGCTGGAAGGAACATGGCCTTCATGAAAGTTTCTTCTTGAGGGTCAACAATTTCCATGTCCTGACCGTGCATTACCCCACTCCTCTCAGACCAAGACCATTCAGCTCACAGGACAGGACACCGCGATAACAGGGGAACACAATCACGGTGACATGAATCACGCCTTCACACTCAATATCTTTTTCTGTGGGGACAGGTAGTGAGGTCGTTTTGATCATGCTATTGTTATGGCATAGAGGCAGTACGATTGACGGAGAGGATAACATTGTTCCCTATGACAAAAGCACACAGGGGATGGATGCCCGCAGTGTAATGGAACAGAAAACTGTTTGAAACACTTTTTTGTCAGAAGTGCTTCATAAATGCTTCTATGATCAGGAGGTAATCCACAGACACACTATGAGTCATTTATGAGAATAATAACGTACAAAGTTGATAGATAGGCCAAAACATTAAATTGAGCAGGAAATCAGTGCCTACAGCCTACACATTAAGAGGTGGTCACTGATCAAGTAAGCCTAGTAGTAGGCTCGTGTTCAATAGGCTAATTTTACCTAATGAAGGATGGTTGTGTAGGATGATGAACAGAGGACAAGAAAGCTAGCTGTGACCCATTGCACTATTGCTAACTAGCCATAGGCTTTAAACCTACCAGCTAAAAGAGGCTTACGGGAAAAGCTGAATGGCCAGAAAATGTCTCTGAGCTTGCCAATGTAGGGAATCTCTTCACACTGACATCCCATCCTCTTTGTTATGGAACAGTAGAATCCAAAGTCCATTCACAACAATTTAGATGTCAGCCTGATAGCGTCCTCTACTCCGCTCTGCTCACTTGACCCGGCAGTGATTTTTAGCCCGACCTCAAACCCATTGCAAAAAAAAAAATTCACACAAGTAGAGTAGCTCACTTCTGAGTAGCAGGGACCTGAAATAGACAGCAATCTGAACTTGAATTACACTAAAGAATATTTTGCTGGCAAATCATTAAAGCAGTGATATCACTGTCAGTCAAAAGAGTGAATTAATGAGAGATTAGCTGTCTATGTCCTACATATTCAAATGAGGAAATCCTTCAATAATTCATGTCAATGGAACTAATTTCATAAACAGATTAGAGCTACTGAACTCATTTGTGACTCTCCCCTGAGATTTATATCAATTATTACCAGGGAACGCCCATATGGACTGCCACATAAGGGAATGACAAACCCTTTTGGAAAGTTGCCATATATCAAAGTCAGGGTGTGGATCAGGGTTAAAGTCGAGCTATTGCGTAATGCAATTTGGCCTGACCTCTTTGCCTACCAGTCCTGATCGATTGTGGCTCCCAGACGAGATCATTCGAATAACAACATTTAGCTAAAGTAAAACACAGCATAGTCTACTGCAAACTCTGCATTTCCTGTGCTAACTGAGTCATGCTGCTTATTCAATGAATGGGAAGCAGACAGTGCTTTTGTCAGCTTTCGCTGTGGACACACACACACACACACACACACACACACACACACACACACACACACACACACACACACACACACACACACACACACACACACACACACACACACACACACACACACACACACACACACACACTTCCATTATATCAATGGAAGTCTATTCCACATTAATGAGACGCAGATGAACTGTTTATTCAGCCAACAAAAGAGCTAAAACACAGTTCTGTGTTCTTCATTAACAAAGGTTCCAAGTCCTTTAGGGATGCATGAGTTCAAATTGGCTTTCTTACCCAGGCCCCTCATCTACGTGTCTTCCATTCATGGCAAATGAGAGGGTCTGAATTATTTAGAGATGTGAAGAGCATACATGCAGCTGTGACAAACAACACAGGCTCCCTGTTCACCGCTCACAAAACACAGCCATGCATCTAGTCTCTGAAGAAGAGATAATGTCATCAGTTTGACAAATAGGATTTTTTAATCACTCACACCCACAGCATCTTCAATAGATACTTTTGAACAATCAGTATAAACGGAGTAGGCAGGTACACTTAAAGAGATCTGTGGAACTACAACCATTAGCCCAATTCCTTCGCCTTGAAGGTAGGTACAGTAATAGCCTTTATTCCTAGGTGCACAACTCAAAAAGAGCTTTAGTCTGTACTCTGGCCTGTCCCAGATAGCTCATGTTATCTATCAACTTAAGGCTCTATTTAAGCCACAATATCCTGATACCCCAGCCTTGTACTCAGTTCTTTCTGCTGGCTGCTATAAGGTTCTGGTCGCCCCAGACATCCTGGAGTCTGATGCCAGGCCAGGAAGCTGGCAAAGTGGTAACAATTGCTTTCTGACAAGAGAGCAGAACCCACACACTGGTCTCTTATCTGCGCTTAAAGGAGCGTAATATCCTTCTCAGGTGTGAGAGGATGATAGTTGTTCCTTGGCCAGAATTGGAGACCGCCAGACATCAGAATGGTTTAAGGTTTACAGAGAGCTGCAGGTAGCCTAGCTCGAAGTGTTGGGTTTAAGTCTCGAATCACAGGTTAGGCTATTTCAGAGGCTATTTCACGTGACAACATTTAACGACAGTAACCTATATGAAGACTAGAAATTATCCCAACAAAATAGTGAGACATAGAAATGGGATCTACACTTATACTCTTTGTGCAATTCACAATCAGCAGTTAGAATGTTCTATGGCTCTATAGAGTAATGGGCTGATTCATTAGCGTAGCACTTAAATGAAGGAAAATGCTTTGTGTCGGTGTAACGTTCCGTTTCGAACGCAGCCAGAGGAGGTGTGAATACTGCAGCAGGATAAAAGGATCATTGTTCAGTGAGTGTTAAATGCCTCATGGGAATGGTTGTGGTGGGAGAGCTGCATTTTGTCCTCCAAGCATGTGGAGTCGTTTGGTTGAGAGCTCATCGATGTGTCAGGTAGCCTAAGTTGACACAATGAGAAACAATAATGGGAAATCCTCCACTGGCTCCATAAGTTCTGTTTATATCCGTTTGTGGGACACTTATCTGGAGCTGATCGGATTTATATTTAATAAAAGACAACATTTGGGACAACATTTCAAAGTCAACATGTAGGCCTATTTAGAATGGTCTGTGTTTCACTTTCACAATCTCTCTCACATGGCTACTCCTTGTCAATAAACACACAGCCTCAGACCATTCATTGTTTACTTACCTCATATTCCCCGGGGTAATTAAGTAGCCCATTTGTGTCTCCTCTAATAATCCTACAGATGGGCTATAACAAAAACTGCTGAGAAACTAGAAATTAATATGCTAATATACATAGCTGAGCTGTTGTCTCTTAAGCCTGGCTTTCCACTGCAGCGAGAGTGCTAATTCCAAACACACACACACACACACACACACACACACACACACACACACACACACACACACACACACACGCACTCTCCCCTTTCCCTCCTCCTGTTTTCCTGCTCTCCCACATCATATCATCTGCAGTGAGCTCCTGCAGCTAGGCCACACGCTCACCCACCCAGCTCTCACACTAACCCAATACTGCACAGCCCACAGCCTAACCCACATCAGGGGGGGGCAAAGGCCCACAGCGCACTGTGTGCCACTTCAGCAAACATCAACAGCAACCTACACCACCAACTGCCATACACCGTAATGTAAAAGAGCACGAGAGGCTCTTGCTGCTTCACTGAATCTGATCTTGAGCTGCAGAGCAGCTTCCTATCAGCTATTCTCTGGCTGCTATAGCCCTGCTCAGCTCCAGCTCTCTCTCCAGGTGGTAGTGGTGAGGGCTTTGATGTCATGAACAGGATGCTGGATGAGCCTGGAATGTGAAAACCGTGTGAGTGTAGCACCTGAACCAACAATCACCAACTGTTCATACTCACATGCATGAAGGCATCTGCACTCTTAAAAACCCTGAAGGGTTCTGCGGCTGTCCCCACAGGAGAACCCTTGGAAGAACCCTTTTGGTTCCACATAGAATCCTTTTCACATAGGGTTCTACATGGAACCAAAAAGAGTCTACCTGGAACCAAAAAGGGTTCTCCTATGGGGACAGCCGCAGAATGCACAACATGCTGGCTTGTGGAGTCTAAATATGGTTCCAACTCCTCACTAATCAGCCAGATGTTGAACCCATTATTTACACTTGAACTTAGGATATGTCCATTCTCATTGTGGTTTAATGTAATGAAAGGTCTGGTATAATTTTCAGCTTTTCTGAAGAAGGCATATTGATCCTCTGAGTGCCTAAAACGAACATCTTACCATAAACTATTTTACACACATAGAGTGGAGAGTGGAATAGGCACAATGTTATCCAAGATCCATTTACAAGTGTGTGTGCCGTATTCCTTTCCAAGAAATGCTTTAATTGACACGAATAATATTGACGTGAATATACATTATTCAGGTTAAGAGGAAATGTTGAATCAATAATCAGTGCTTAGGCTAGTAGGGAGTATAAATAACCAATGATAATGACGTTAGCAGCACAGAAAGGTCTTTAGGAGACGCATGCAAATGGTAAGCATACCATACTAGCCTATAGATTTATGTAAATTGAGTGAGTATAGGGAACAGAGGAGGTACTGTCGATGTCTGGGGGAATTCTGGGTCTGAAGCCATTAGGCTTAATACTCTAGTGTTTTCATCTGTACAATGCATGGCCTTTCATGGCATTTAGATCTTCTGCTCATGTATTTCCTGGTCCTCAACACACTAAAAGGGAGCACATGGTTCTATGGGGCACGGCAGGCTCAGCTGCTGTTTAAACACTAACAAAACTGCCGTGAATGAGGGGGGAATACAGGAAATCAGAAATAATGACCCTGGGTGATGAACAGGAGCATCAATTCACTTTACTTCTCAAAGGAAGGTGGAGCAGGTGCCGACTGCTGAGGGAACGGGGTGAATAGGGGTGTGGGTGTGATGTAGCCCCCCCTCATTAGAAGAAAGGAGTGTAGAGATCTCATGTACTGTAGCTCTGATCTCTTCATGAGGTGTAGAGTAGTTCTCTCTGCCCGTCTTTGGTTCTGTTACTTTCACCTGGTGGGTTGGTGTGACAGCCGTGTTCCTACTGTGAAATGTTAAGCATTGGTGGAGTTCCATTCCCTTTCACACGTGGACTCGACCCCTGGTCCACCCCCCTGTTGGCCTTGGCTCTAGCCCTCAATGCACAGCTGTTCTAGAAGAATGGCAATGGTGGAGGCCTTCTTAATACAAGAGGGCAGTGCTGGATTTACAGGGGTAGAAAAAACTTATAAAAGTTATACCACTGTTTAGAAATAATTCCAGCTCTATTAACAGAATAGGATTTACACCGGCTTTAGAGAATTTAATTTCACAATGATGCATTATTCATGTTTCACCCACCTAATGCCAAAGTCACCCTTAATATGAGGCAGATGTTCAGTGATCAATTTACATAATATAATATTAATATGTCATATCACACATTGTCTCAGGTTACATTGTGAGAGGAGAATAAATAGTTGCCTTCAATGTTAGGCTATTTGGAAGAGATATCACAGAATAACAAGAGAAGATTTGATGTTTTCCATTGGAGTAGCCTAAACCCTCCACATCAAAAACAGGAAACACAATACATGATCTACCGGCTAATAAAAGTACAAGCTCACGAAACAGAGTGGCCATTTTTGTGATGTACTGTATCTGGTGGCAGCTCGGTTCATAAATCTTTGTTAGAGCGGCAGCAGACATGGAGCGGATAAATTAGACTAATCCCAGTATAACAGCATGTGCTGTGCTATGCTGGCCACCCCACCCACACACTGAATGTTAAACACCACGCAATAAACAAAACAGCCCGAAATGCTGGGGAGTGGCCTGAGCACAAAAGATACAATTCATATTTGCTCCTCAGTACTGTTTGGGATACAGGTTAAGGGGATTAAAAGTGATTCTGAGGACAGTGTGTGTTTTGTCTTTTTGACATGTTATAAGCCTATAAGCTTTTGTCCCGTACCCAGAAGCAGAATAAACATTTGTATTGCTCACCATACTTCACCATTCTGGTGTCAGCCTTGTTTAACCACCTGAAACATGAAGTCTTCAAGTCTCATTTCCTCCCAAATGTGTCAGGAGGGAATTAGGACTAGATTCAGTTTCACACTCTGAGCTATGTTGACAGCCATTCAGTAGGCATGGAATGCGTGTTCCATTAATATTCCTGCTGCTGCTTTCAATATCTCTCAGGGATGTCATCTAGGGCTGATTGATATGGCCAAAAAAATAATATTTCGAGTTTTTCAAAATTATGGTCAATTTACGATATAATGCTTTCTCTAAATAATCTTTATTGTACAATTAAAATATAAAATACACTGCATGTAAAACAATCAGCAATAATGTAATGAATTTAGAACTTGTGAAATTATAAGCAAAATATAGCCTTCCACAATAATAAGACCTACTGATATTTTAATTATTTCATCAAAATAGTTTAACCTGCTTTAAAAAAAAAAATCCATGATCTGGATTTTAAGTTAGTCTATGAAAATGCCCTTTTTGTTACAAATTTAACCAGAACCACGCATAATGCACTTTCACTAATAATGACTAACTTCTTGTAGCGTTCTCTGGAGTGATGAATTACGCTTCACCATCTGGCAGTCCGACGGACTAATCTGGATTTGGTGGATGCCAAGAGAACGCTACCTGCCCCAATGCATAGTGCCAACTGTAAAGTTTGTTGGTGGAAGAATAATGGTCTGGGCTGTTTTAATGGTTCAGGCCCCTTAGTTCCAGTGAGGGGAAATCTTAATGCTATAGCATACAATGACATTCTAGATGATTCTGTGCTTCCAACATTTTGGCAACAGTTTGGGGAAGGCCCTTTTCTGTTTCAACGTGACAATGCAAAGCGAGGTCCATACAGATATGGTTTGTCGAGATCGGTGTGGAAGAACTTGACTGGCCTGCACAGACCTCAACCCCATCGAACACATTTTGGATGAATTGGAAGGCCGACTGCAAGCCAGGCCTAATCGCCCAACATCAGTGCCCGACCTCACTAACGCTCTTGTGGCTGAATGGAAGCAAGTCCCTGCAGCATTGTTCCAACATCTAGTGGAAGGTATTCACAGAAGAGTGGAGGCTGTTGTAGAAGGGACCAACTCCATATTAATACCCATGATTTACCCATGATTTTGGAATGAGTTGTTCGATGAGCAGGCAAGCAGGTGTCCACATACTTTTGGGCATGTGGTGTATTTCAAGTTTAGCAAACTTGGATCTATTTGCTAGTTAACAAGGCAGAACAGTTAAATTGTTATGAACACACCCTTCTCTCCAATTCCAATTGTTTGTACAGCGTGCTAGCCTATCCACTTTGTTCAGATGTTGAAATCAAGTGACCTACTTTATTTCTCAGAATGAGAATGAGTTGCCAATTGCTTATACAATTGTGTTTTATGCTTATTGCACATTTATAAAACACAGACTAGACAGCGAGTATAGCGGTACGTGGTATCGCAATGCCATTCGCCAGAATTAATGTTCATTGATACTCCTGTTTTAGTAGGGTCCGTGCAATCCGGGATTATTGGGATGTCACTACCCCATTGAAGTTGACATTTAAAATGGTTAAGGTTAGGGTTAAGTAAGTGTTATGGTTAAGATAAGGTTGGGTTTTTGGGCAGGGATGTGCCAAGGATCCAGGAATTGCAATGACCATTTTAGTAGGCTCTGCTCTTCGCACAATCTGAGGAATTGAGACATAAAAAGGGTATAGTTAAAGTTTTTATCTGTATCAAAAGAGGTCTTAGGTGATGGACACCCCCACCTTGGTGGTGTAGAGCAATGTTGGAATTTTTAAGACAATTTTCTACAATTCTACAAATTGGAGCTCCATGGAGCTGAGAAATGTTTGAGGTTTTAAAGCACATTTCCTGCAAATCTACATATTTTGCCATGGAGCTAAGAGAAGAGAAAAAAATGTTATAAAACAAATTTTCTGAAATTCTATACATTTTGCCATAGCTCATGCTATGTTATTTTGCTCAAATATAATATCAAAATCTATACTGCTAAATGTATTGTTTTTGGAATTTTCAATTCTCCCTGACTTTTGGTGATTGTTTTGATAGTTCTCAAAGATGATATTATTTAAAACTATATCTGCATTATCTTTTCTACATAATTTATAGCAGGTTTCAATCATTTAAGTCAACATTGAAAGCATCCCCCCAAATATATATATTTTTACACTGTTTGGACTTAGGCGAACTGAAAAAACTCTTAGGCGGCCAGTCCAAGGATTTCAATGGCAGAATAATCCCTGAATTAGAAAGGTTCTCCTCTACTACAGTAAAATAATGTATCAATGTGTTTCAGTGTCCTATATGACGATTCTGTCAACAAATGGGGCGGGTCAATGCAATAGTCCGCTGGCCATTTGATTAATTGTTCAGCAGTCTTATGGCTTGAGGGTAAAAGCTGTTAAGGAGCCTTTTGGTCCTAGACTTGGAGCTCCGGTACCGCTTGCCGTGCGGTAGCAGAGAAAACAGTCTATGACTTGGGTGACTGGAGTCTCTGACAATTTTATGGGCTTTCCTCTGACACCGCCAAATATGTAGGTCCTAGATTGCATGAAGCTTGGCCCCAGTGATCTACTGGGCCATACGTACTACCCTCTGTAGCACCTTATGATCAGATGCTGAGCAGTTGCCATACCAGGTGGTGATGCCACCGGTCAGGATGCTCTCAATGGTGCAGCTGTAGAACTTTTGGAGGATCTGGGGACCCATGCCAAATCTTTTCAGTCTCCTGAGGGGGAAAGGTGTTGTCGTGCCATCTTCACGGCTGTCTTGGTGTGTTTGGACCATGATAGATTGTTGGTGATGTGGACACCAAGGAACTTGAAACTCTCGACCCGCTCCACTGCAGCCCCGTTGATGTTAATGGGGGCCTGTTCGGCCTGCATTTTCCTGTAGTCCACAATCAGCTCCTTTGTCTTGCTCACATTGATGGAGAGCTTGTTGTCCTGGCACCATACTGCCAGTTCTCTGACCTCCTCCCTATAGGCTGTCTCATTGTTGTCGGAAGTCCAGGATCCAGTTGCAGAGGGAGGTGTTTAGTCCCAGGGTCCTTAGCTTAGTGATGAGCTTTGTGGGCACAATGGTGTTGAACGCTGTGCTGTAGTCATTGAACAGCATTCTCAAATACTGCCCTTCGCTTCCTTGGGCACAATGACTACTATGGAGCTTATTAAGGAGTTAACTCATAGGCTGTCTGCCATCCCTGAGAACCCTGCTTACCTCCTCCGGAGAGATGTTCTGGAGATCCTGGTACCTGTCGGGGCTTTCTTTCTCAGTGCTCGCTTATTTTTGAGCTACAGCCATCTTTGTTCCCTTCGGACCGATCGAAGATAGCGTGTGTTATTACGCTAATGTCGGGAAAGGCGCTCTCCTGGGCTACGGCTGTTTGGGAGGAACAATCCACCCTCTGTTGTCATCTGGAGGAATTCATGGTGGAGGTGAGAAAGGTATTTGAGTCTCTGGAATTCGGGAGCGAGGCGGCCAGTAAACCTCTTGATTTAACTCAACTCCCATAGTGTGGCAGACTACGAGGTTGATTTTCGCTCGTTGGCCACCAAGAGTTCCTGGAATCCGGAGTCTCTCTTCGATACCTTTCTTCACAGATTATCCGAGGTGGTGAAGGATGAGGTCGGAGAATTGCAGTTGGATCTTGACTCCCTCATCACCCTCACCATTAAAATTGATGGACGCTTAAGGGAACGTAGGAGTGAGAGGAGGCCTGGCCTCGGCTATGGCTCGCTCACTTTTAAAGGAATCCGGAAGTTCCTGAAGGCAGTTTTCCCGAGAGGATTAGAAGCCACCTGAGCTCCCTCGTGAATTATCAACGATGGTTGAGTTGGATTCTCCTGAGCCTATGCAATTAGGAAGGGCTAGGTTATCGGTTGGGTAACGCTCACGTAGGTTGAATTCCAACTGTTGTCTGTACTGTGGAGGGGCAGGACATTACATACCTACCTGCTCTGTTAGGAAACCTTTGTGTCTGGTGGGTACAAGTACTTTGGTGAGTCAGACTGGGAGTTCCCTAATTCCCATCACCCGCACACCTTTCTTTGTGCTTGTGCTGTGGGGAGACCAATCTAAGTCTCTGAGTGCTTATTGACTCTGGGGTGGATGAAAGTTTTATGCATACTACTATTGCTTCTGAGCTCGGTATTCCCATTCAACCGCTCTCGGTTCCCATGGATGCCAGTGCACTGGACGGCCGCTCAATAGGTGGAGTCACGGATTTCCAGTAACCACAGTGAGACCATACAGTTCCTCCTCATTGCATCTCCCTATGTTCCTGTTGTCTTGGGATTTAACTGGCTTCAAACACATAACCCTGTTATTGACTGGACCACAAGCTCCATCATGGGTTGGAGCCCATTTTGCCATTCCCACTGTCTTCAAGCAGCACAGCCTTTCCCCAGACGTCTACCTCAGGGCGTCAGCAAGGCTTTGGATGTTTCTGTAATTTCCACTGAGTACCAGTGGGATCTTCACTCAGGCACCACACCACCTCGGGGTCGACTATATTATCTATACGGGCCGGAGACCAAGACTATGGAGGAGTACATAGAGGAGTCTCTGGCTACTGGGGCTGTCTGTCCGTCTGCATCTCCTGCAGACGCAGGGTTTTTCTTTGTGGAGAAGAAGGACAAGACCCTGTGTCAGTGCATTGACTACCGGGGACTGAATGACATTACTGTCAAAAATCGTTACCCACTACCACTTTGGCATTTGAACCTCTCCAGGGGGCCACCATTTTTCCCAAGTTGGACCTTCGGAATGCCTACCACCTGGTTCAGATACACGAAGGGGATGAGTGGAAGACAGCCTTCAACCGTTTGGACTCACCAACACCCCTGCTGTCTTTCAGGCTTTGGTAAACAATGTGCTCCGGGACATGCTCAACCGTTTTGTGTTCGTCTACCTTGATGACATCGTTTTTTTCCCGGTCTACCCAAGAACATGTTCTACACGGGCAGGCCCTTCAGCGCCTCCTGGAGAACCAACTGTTTGTGAAAGCTGAGAAGTGTGAGTTCCACCGCTCTACAATCGCTTTTCTAGGATATGTCATTGCTGAGGGTAATGTCCAGATGGATCCTGGAACGGTGAAAGCAGTGGTGGATTGGCATCAACCTACGTCCAGGGTGCAGTTGCAACGTTTCCTAGGATTTGCAAACTTCATTCGGGTTTACAGCACCCTGACGGCGCTCCTCTCGGCACTCACTTCTCCCAAAGTACCGTTCAGAGGGTCTCCTGCTGTCAACAAAGCCTTTGTGGACCTGAAGCATCGGTTCACAACAGCACCCATCCTCATCCATCCGGATCGCATCAATTTGTGGTTGAGGTGGATGTTGGAGTTGGGGGTATCCTGCCCCAGCGATCTGCCCAGGACCAAAAGCTTCATCCCCGTGCCCTTCCTGTCTCATCGTCTCAATTCTGCAGAGAGGAACTACGATGTAGGCAACCGAGAACTCCTGGTGGTCAAGATGGCATTGGAAGAGTGGAGGCACTGGCTGGAAGGAGCAGAACAGCCATTCTTGGTCTGGACTGACCATAAAAATCTGGAATATCTCCTTACAGCAAGCGCCTTAACTCCAGGCAGGCCCGGTGGACTCTGTTGTTTACCAGATTCAACTTCACCATTATCTACCGCCCATGGTCCAAAAATGTGAAGCCTGACACTCTCTCTCACCTATACAGTTCCTCTGCCACACCCTCGGTCACCGAAACCATTCTCCCCAACTCATGCCTAGCAACCACTGTGAATTGGGGTATTGAGACCCTGGTTCACAAGGCAAAATGCTCCCAGCCTTGACATGAAAGGGGCCCGGCTAACCGGTTGTTTGTCCCCAACTCAGTCGGTCCCGGGTCCTGGAATGGGATCATTCTTCCAGGCTAACCTGTCATCCTGGTTCCCACCGTACCCTAGCCTTCCCTCGACAACGTTTTTGGTGGCCCACAATGGTTCCTGACGTCTCTGCCTTCGTTGCCGCATGCACGGTGTGCGCCCACAACAAGACTCCATGGCAAGTTCCTTCTGGCCTTCTTCAGCCACTACCGGTCCCTCCTCATCCCTGGTCCCATATCTCTCTGGACTTTGTCACTGGGCTTCCCCCATCTGATGGCAACACCGTAATTCTGACAGTGGTGGATCTGTTTTCTAAGGCCGCTCATTTCATCCCTCTCCCTAAACTACCCTCTGTCAAGGAAGGCCCAGCTCATGGTGCAGCACGTCTTCCAGATCCATGGTCTCCCAGTGGACATGGTTTCCGACCGGGGTCCTCAATTCTCATCTCAGTTTTGGAAGGCGTTCTGACCTCTTATTGGGGCATCGGCCAGTCTATCCTCCGGATTCCATCACCAATCGAACGGACAATTGGAGCGAGCAAATCAGGACCTGGAGACCACCTTAAGATGCCTGGTCTCAACTAGAGGTTGACCGATTAATTAGGGCTGATTTCAAGTTTTCATAACAATCGTAAATTGGACGCTGATTTTTCTTTTTACACCTTTATTTAACAAGGCAAGTCAGTTAAGAACACATTCTTATTTTCAATGACGGCCTAGGAACGGTGGGTTAACTGCCTTGTTCAGGGGCAGAACGATTCAATCTTACGGTTAACTAGTCCAACTAGTCCAACGCTCTAACCACCTGCCTCACGAGGAGCCTGCCTGTTACGCAAATGCAGTAAGAAGCCAAGGTAAGTTGCTCGCTAGCAATAAACTTATCTTGTAAAAAACAATCAATCAATCATAATCACTAGTTATAACTACACATGGTTGATGATATTACTAGTTTATCTAGCGTGTCCTGCGTTGCATTTAATCGATGCGGTGCGCATTCGCGAAAAAGGACTGTCGTTGCTCCAATGTGTACCTAACCATAAACATAAATGCCCTTCTTAAAATCAATACACAGAAGTCCAGGTTAGCAGGCAATATTAACCAGGTGAAATTGTGTCACTTCTCTTGCGTTCATTGCACGCAGAGTCAGGGTATATGCAACAGTTTGGGCCACTTGGCTCATTGCAAACTAATTTGCCAGAATATTACGTAAATATGACATAACATCGAAGGTTGTGCAATGTAACAGCAATATTTAGACTTTGGGATGCCATCCGTTAGATAAAATACAGAACGGTTCCGTATTTCACTGAAAGAATAAACGTTTTGTTTTGAAAATGATAGTTTCTGGATTCGACCATATTAATGATCTGAGGCTCGTATTTCTGTGTGTTATTATGTTATGATTAAGTCAATGATTTGAGCAGTCTGACTGAGCGATGGTAGGCACCAGCAGGCTCGTAAGCATTCATTCAAACAGCACTTTCGTGCGTTTTGCCAGCTGCTCTTCACTGTGCTTCAAGCATTGAGCTGTTTATGACTTCAAGCCTATCAACTGTCGAGATTAGGCTGATGTAACCGATGTGAAATGGCTAGCTAGTTAGCGGGTTGCGCGCTAATAGCGTTTCAAACGTTACTCGCTCTGAGACTTGGAGTAGTTGTTCCCCTTGCTCTGCATGGGTAACGCTGCTTTGAGGGTGGCTGTTGTCGATGTGTTCCTGGTTCGAGCCCAGGTAGGAGCGAGGAAAGGGATGGAAGCTATACTGTTACACTGGCAACACTAAAGTGCCTATAAAAACATCCAATAGTCAAAGGTATATGAAATACAAATCGTATAGAGAGAAATAGTCCTATAATTATAATTGTTTTCCCCAGTGTATTTATCCCTGTGTTTCCTGTCTCTCTGTGCCAGTTCGTCTTGTATGTTCCCAAGTCAACCAGCATTTTTTCCCCTTCCCCTGCTTTTTGCTATTCTCCTTTTCCTAATCCTCCCGGTTTTGACCCTTGCCTGTTTCTGGACTGTACCCACCTGCCTGACTGTTCTGCCTGCCTTGACAATGAGCCTGTCTGCCACTCTGTACCTCCTGGACTCTGAACTGGTTTTGACCTTTTGCCTGTCCACGACCATTCTCTTGCCTACTCCTTTTGGATCATTAAACATCTTAAACTCCAACCATCTGCCTCCTGTGTCTGCATCTGGGTCTCGCCTTGTGTAATGATAAAGTGTGAAAAATATATATTTTTGCTCACGTATGATGGGGGTCCCTGGGTCGCCGGTTTGCCTGGGAGGGGGTCCATGGGCAAGAAAAGGTTGAAAACCCCTGCAGTTGACAATGAACGCATGGCCTAGATTTCATGTTTCCAGAAAGTGCCATAGCTAGGCTATTTGGCATATGGTGATTACACCTAGTAGGCTAAACATGTAGGCTAACCTAGGTAAGGCCCAACGAATTAAGTATCCATCCAACTGAATTTGATATTTCCTACTCACTGCCTTTGCATCAAGTGGTGATAATGTAGTGCTGAGCTGAGCTCCTAATCAGCTGAGCTCCTAATCATATGTGATAGCCCACATAATGTCTCACCCTACTTCTCTGTAAGCTAGGAAGCTATTGAGCTTAGCTCCAGGCATCAGCAGCACTGTTCTCTTCACTGCTCTCTCTGTCTTCAGAGGCTTCCTCTGACCCAGCTTCAGCACAGTCTCCTGGGACCAGCCCACAGGAAACAGCTCCTCTCAGCCATATCATGAATGACAGCCAAGCCCCAGCCAGTCAGCCAACACAGCAGTGTTGGTTTAGGCCGAGAGCAGTGGGAGAGACAGGGCCTGACGCCCATCCCTATTTCTGGGGAGGAAATCGGCAGGTCAGTAAGGCAAAGGACAGCTTCTCATGCAGACGATTCGGATAAGATGGGGGAAATCTGTGGACAACACAATTTTCTGTCTGCCTTTCCTCGTCAATTTGCAGCCAGTCATGAGAAAGTAGTTACTGTCATGCATTTGTTGCTGCTGGGGAAAGTGGAATCACATGCACAAAATGAGGTTAGGCATGTTAGGGCAGGAGGGTGAATCAGGAGAACAGACCTGTGACATGCATAAGAGATGCTGCCTCACCAGTTGTTCAGACTTAAGCCTAAGCTCCAGTCAGTGTTTTATTGAAACAGTTCACCTCCAAAAGTACTTTAGCTAGAGGTTGATAAGGGGTACTTATGAAAACAACAGAACAAATCCACAAGCTGAACAAACACGGTTTTTGTTCATATGATATTACATCAAAACTGTAAAAGTGGGCCAACATGGCTAGCCTATCATTCAGTTTACTAAAGAACACATCAATATGTTTTAGGGAAAATGTGGGCTAAATCACAGCGGAAACCACTGTCAAAGTTGAGCCAATAGGAATGTCAGTTACAGACAACACTCGAGGAACTCTTCTTAGACAAGAGGCTATTCAGCAGAACGAATCGTGACATAATCACATGACTGAGGCATTTGTATATTTTCTAACCAGTCTCTTCCCATCCCCCTTCCATCAGCTAACAACAGAGCCTCTCTCATTCTCTCTCCTGCGTGCTCTGAACAGTCCATATAGAAATCATAGGCCTACATGTTTTAGGCTGAGATGTATCACTTAATATCATCACAGATAGTGGTTGATGCAAGCACATGGAAATCCTGATTATGAATCAATATTTCACTTGAACTGCAGCAGGAAATCAATTCACCTTAGAAATGAACAAGTTAGCATGCATTACAGTATCCCCTTTCAGGACAGAGGCTGGACAGACACAGTTGCTATAGTGATGTGTAGAACAGAAGTGATGACATTGAGCCTAGTGTCATTAAAATCAGTTGAAGTGCAGTCTATGAAACCCTATAGTCTAAAAAAACCTCATTACAAGAGCAACTGTGACATAACAATAGAGACAATATTGGGTGAAATGAAGCGTGTGTGGGTGGGTTGAGCCAGAGAGGATTTTAATCCTGTTTGCCGAGGGCATTAATGTATCCTAGCCCACCACAATATTTCAGAATAAACAACTGAAAAGTTAAGCAAATCATTTATTTTTGGAGCAAGAGTATTACACTCAATATACTGCCCCTAGTTGTAAAGCCTCTTCCACATTCACCTCAAACTAAAATCCATTGCATGTCTCTGTTCTGAAGGAACCTATGAGTCTTGAGCAGCCTTTCCCCCCCAGGTTCTAATCACCAGCCTCGTGGTGTGATGGCTCCAGTCTCCGAGGGCCCAGTAAGTAGGCTAAGACATTAGATGCATGGTTGGTAGATACAAGCCTTGGAGGACAAGCAGCTCAATGACTGCACTGTTCTGGAAGGAGCTTGGGCAACAGTGTGTGACTCTTTCTAAGATTAATGGCTGGGCAACTAGTGAGGCCCTAAATGTCCTGCCATCCATAGCAATAACAAAAAGTAACTTGCAACACTATCGCCGTCTCCATTAACGGCTTGAGGTGAAAATTCAATGGGCAAAATCAAAAGCAACCCATTTTCACCCACTCAATAAAGGACTCAAACCTATAGAGGCACTTTGGAAAAATAGGTTCTTTGTATCAATTCCTCTTGATGGTTGTCGGAGCACCAGCCTTGACCGATAGGGACCAGGCCCTTTGGCCAGCTGAGATAAGGAGATGATTAAACATAAGAATAATCCATGGGGGGAGGGGCAGTGAGAGCTTCTCTGTGGATTAACCCAGGCCCAGCCACAGACAGCCAGGGCCACTGAGGTGAGAGGGAGAATGCATCAGCAGTAATCCCACTGGAAGCCAGCACTAGGCTATAGTTTATATACACCCCATGGGGGATGTCAATTGTAGATTAGAATAAACAGAAAAAAACAGTACCTGGCACTGGGATGTCTAGTGGGAATTAAACAGTGGGAATTAGCATTAAACAATGCTACCTAATATACCTAATATACCTAATATAATGTTTACATACCCTACATTATTCATCTCATATGTATACGTATATACTGTACTCTATATCATCTACTGCATCTTTATGTAATACATGTATCACTAGCCACTTTAACTATGCCACTTTGTTTACATACTCATCTCATGTATATACTGTACTCGATACCATCTACTGTATCTTGCCTATGCTGCTCTGTACCATCACTCATTCATATATCTTTATGTACATATTCTTTATCCCCTAACACTTGTGTGTATAAGACAGTAGTTTTGGAATTGTTAGTTAGATTACTTGTTGGTTATTACTGCATTGTCGGAACTAGATGCACAAGCATTTCGCTGCATTTGCATTAACATCTGCTAACCATGTGTATGTGACAAATAAAATTTGATTTGATTTGGGATGAGAGAAATCGCAAACTGCAGAGGTTTTCTGTCTCTATTTCCTAACAATAAACAATTTAGTATCTCTTTATCTGTGTTGGCTCCTAGGTCGGCCTAACACAGTTCTCCCAGCACACAAGGCAAAGAATCATGAATCTAACAGAAGAATGGTGCATGACATTGCTTACCTTTAGCGAGTCAAAGCAGGCAATAACTCTTCCGTTTTCAACCTGGCAGCTCTTTGGTGGGTGTGCAAATTTGCATTCCTCATCACTCCGTGAGCAAGTTCCTCTCTGAAACTGCCGACAAACTTCCAATGTCAGCCATTTTGTGTCTCTTATCGAAGATATATTCAGAGCCATGTTAAGAGGTTCCAATTGAACGCTGCAAGTTCAATATATCGGTTGACTCTAACTCAAAAATGGCCTCACGTAAAAAAGTTCACAACTTTTGGCTCTGTTTTATTTGTGTTTGAAAAGTTCTCAAATCATGTAGCAACTAGACAGGCCCTCGCATCATAAACCGGGAGGAAGGCTAATCGATTAATGATCAATCACTCATCAATCAGATTGCACCTATGGCAGACCTCTGAAAAGGTTGAGGGGCTTGCTCTGTGACACCCCCAAGTGTCTCTCCTCCTCCACTGACAAGAACACTCTCAACAATAGTATTTCAAGGCAATGGAGCGCGTTGATAGAATATTAACGAAGATGTGCTTGGTATTGACTTTGCCAACTTCTAATTTGTCAGCTCTTTGTGCTTTGACAGTTCTCCTCTCCACAATAATGCTTTCCTCTTGGATTTCTTAGTCACTGGAGTTGTTCAGAAATGAATTGGAGGCTACTGAAGATTTGCAGCTGAGGTATCCCCTGTCACAGCTCAGACCTGGCCTTAAAGGGAGCGTTGGCTTTCCATGCACATATGGACCACAGAGCAGGTTCAAGTTGGAGATGTTGTCTGAAAGGCACTTTCTGTTGGTGATCTGGAAGATAGGAAAGAGTTAGGTTAGCCTAGTTCTTTTATAAATAATGTATGTTAGTGCTCTTGTTATTACTATACTATTAGCCTACTTTCATTTTATACTGCTCGAGTTGCTATGGGCTCTTTTCACAAACTGAGGCATGGCAACAGCATAGCTTGGGTTAAAAATATCATGATGAATTGTGTCAAGCAATCAAATGTGTTTTAAAAAATGATGTAGGCTACTCTATGATAGGACCATACAGTATGAGTAAACCACCTCCATTACATCCCATCTAATGGACATACACATCCATCTATATGAACAAAATAATTGTGAAAATCATAAAAAAATAATCATCCACTCAAGGCAGGATCTAATTTCCTTTTCTCCCAAAGGACTTTTGACTTCTATGGAAAGATACGTAATGAATAGGCTAATATCAATTGAGACCTTTTGCAATTAGCCTAGTCCTAACTCATGTTCAGATCTGGTAAAAGGCAAGCCCATTTGGGGAAAGTGAATACAAAAAGGTGTATGAAATGTAATTTGTCCTCCTGAAATAATACCTGTCAACTCTACATATCAATTGCACAATACCATTAATGACATAATTACAGTCGACATCAGTTAGTCTACAATAAGAGCTAAATAAACAGGATGAGTAGAGGGAGGCATGCAAATTTGCAAACGCCAAAATTACATAAGGGCTATTCTTAAAAGGCTTACTATGTCGGACAATATAATATGATCCTTAATGACAGCCTGGGTAAATGTGCGTCTAGGATAACGCTGATGAGGCATGATAGATTATAGGACACAGGTAGGGAGGTGCCTATAACACTCCTGTGACCTCTCCATTAGTCCAGTTCCCCCCTCAAACTGCTACACTGTCATTTGAGGTGGTGGGGTATTGTTCCCGTGGGATATTGTTGGCCTACGCCATAGTCCTGTGCTAAAATCCTATGAGCTAGGCTATTGCAAATGTCAGCCTGTGACGTGGGCCTGTGTCTTAATCGACAGCCACCCGCACAGCAGCCTTCTTCCTACAATCAGAGTGATATATTTGACTGATTAATGCTTCTGACCTTGAATCTGTATTCGGCCTTCGGTTTATGAAATTTTAATTCCATGCACTCTATGTTCGGCACTGTATTTATCCCCGGACAGCCTTTCTATTCAGACAGACAAGTCCAATACGACCACATTATAAATATGCATGGCGGGAGCCAGAGCTGCTGGGGGTACACTAGGAGAAGGACCCCAAACAGTGTGAAGGCCTTGGGGACTGAGTCTAATAATAACATGCAGCGATATCAATTTTGTTGACATCCTGGATGGAAGGACAGAATTCAATTTTAGCCTCAATGTCAGCATGATGCAATGTGGCATTCAACAATTGAAGGGGGACAGAGAGGTTAAGCCTACAGTACAGGGCATGTCTGCCATTCATTTTTACATTGTCCTACACCCACATTTCTGACTCTATTATGTAAGCTTAGACTACTGAATGCATTGTATTACGCTACATCATAAACAAAGGGTTGAAGATAAATTAAATTGATACCTAGGCTACCTACAAGTCCAGTTAATGACTAAAGTGCAGCAACAATATCGTTTAAATTCTAGCTGATGGCCTTGGGGGAAAAAGTAGGACATCACGTCAAAGAAAAAAAAAACAATTTAATTCAACATCCTTTTCTCCAAGGTCAGAAATGCATGTAATTGGGGTAATTGTGATGTCTGGTACTTTGTGAAGCAACTTTAAATAACTTGTAATTAATAAATTAGAAGGTAAACTTGCACATCTCTCATGAGAGGTATTATTCTATTGTAAACAGGAGTCCTACAATCTTCTGTATTTTCTGTATAAATTTCGTAAAAGTGAGCATGGTTTTGTTGTTATTGGCAAAACATATCAGGGCAACAGAAATATAGAAATGCAACACTATCACTCAATAGTTTGCCCTTTAGCTTAGTGTGGGAGGCTCTGTACTGCAACACTTGTGAATTCAGTAACAAGGTTGTCAATGTGAGAGAGAGAGAGAGAGAGAGAGAGAGAGAGAGAGAGAGAGAGAGAGAGAGAGAGAGAGAGAGAGAGAGAGAGAGAGAGAGAGAGAGAGAGAGAGAGAGAGAGACTCATCCTGTTTTGCAGTAGCCCTGGTTTTGATTCTTGTTTATACTTATTCCCTATAAATCAGTTATATGCCCTAAAGGCAGCTGTAAAATGCAAATTAAGGGAGAGCCTTGAATAATCCCATGGCCCAGAGGAGGTTACTTTGGTGAAAAAATAGCCTACATTTCCTACAGACTGAACTCATCATGAAAATGTTGTTTCCAATTTGACATGTGAGAGGTCTTGGCAAATGTATCATTACTTTCGTTAAGGGAGTTAAATTATTAGCTGTGTATACAAATGAAAATAGGTCTAGGTCAATCTATAGATGCGGTAAAGAGGTCAACGGAACTCGACCAAAACAGTGGAAATGCCATGGAAATGCATGGGAGAAAGATGCCGTGAGGGGAAAGATGCCGAATCTCAATACCCCCCCTGCAAAATTAGCCTACATTTAGGTTATTGTTTATATATGTTATATTATACTGTGATTAAATTACGATTCATTGTTCCAAACATATTGCTCACCATATCTCTTCTGCAGAAGGACAAGAGAGAGCCTTGAGAGAACAAGTTTTGATCAGTCATGGAATTAAATGTGCTGAAAACAAATTGGCTATATATTTAAAAAAGATCAAGGACAAGCTATGAAGGAAAAATAATGGAGTACAACCAACTAGCACAAAAATAATATTGCAATATTGTCAAAAAGATACAATAAATCATTCCAAAAAATATCCTGATATGTAACTGTATGGCCTTTTTCCTGTATCTCTACCTCGTTATCGCATCTATGGATTCATGGCCTAGTTTGGTCAGTGTTAACCCTGACATTCTGTTTTGTTCGCCTGGGATGAACAACCAGCTCTAGGGCCTAACAGTTACACAGGTTACTATTGTAAACTATCCAGCTTTCAGCCATGGGCAATGCAAGCAGCAATTTATTGAATCAGAAAGCATATGCACTTCATATTCTAATAGTCTTCAACTACCAACTGAACTGGCACGACCTTAATTATCTTCTTCATGTTAGTTACTAAGGCTCAATTTGCGCTGCTGTATGAGAAAATCTGCAGTACTTATCTACAGCAGTCTCGCCACCAGTGAGACCAAACAAATGTGAGAGGAAAATAGATCCTTCCTATCAGTGTGCGCTGTAATTTAGTTGGGATTCAGGGGGGAAAAAACATGTAGCCTATAACTTCCAAAACAGTTGGGAATAGCACAGGCTGGAACTACTGGTTTTGAGTCAAAATAGAAAAAGAAATGGTTATTCATGCAGGGCTGTAAAGTATGGAATTGAATGTTGCAACGTTAATATGGAACATACAACATAAACATTTCATAGCCTAGCTTCAAAAATGTGTCAATAGGATAGTACAGAAGAAAACTGTCCCCGGGCCCAAACTCAAACTTTGAATTGGGAAGGGGGATTAGGAAGACCTTTCCATTTTTCTATTTGTGACAGACCCTCTCAAGTTACTTTCCTTGGTGTTTTTTTTATGTGTTAGATTTGATGAAGAGTTAACACCTGGTGCATCAGAGAATAAATCATGGTTATGAGATGTTGGCCCCCAGTCCTCCAGAGCCATGTACTTAAAGAAAACACTCTTATGAACCTTGTGCAAACACACACACTTTTGGAAGTCATTCAGACATACGACAGACAGACGGGGTAAGTGGTGAAACGCCACAGGAAATTGCAGAGCAGGCGTAAAGGGAGCACCTTGTTCTTTGCTGGCAGTGTGGGAGAAGTAAACTCTCAACATTAGCCAGCTAAATGTACATATTAAAGAGGAACAGCCAACCAAAAGCAAATAGAAGAAGCAGTAACTGCAAGAGGAGCATGATCAGTGAAGCAGATTCTAACCACCTCTACGAGTGAAGTCCCCTATCTCTCCCTCTCACCGCATGGTATGCAGCATAATGCAGCAAATTCCTTTATGAACTAGTCAGGAAACAGAGCAGCCAAGGGAAAAAATCCTCTTACCTCATGCAGTGCTGGAGCTCCTCAGTCTCTCTAACATCCACCACAGAGTCTGTGTAGGTAGTCCGACTTCTTCTAATTACTTTCTGTCTAAAGATAATCACCATGTGTATATTTTTCATTCCCTTCTCAGTGCTGTGTGCTCAGGCCCATGCCTAGACAGGGATTTTCTTTCCACGACAGTGGAGGAAAAGACTGTCTGCTTAACTCTCTAGCTGAAACATTTCCAGCCACCCCCTTCCTGCCTGCTCCTCCGCCTCCAGGAAGACCCTCCCAGCCCTCTCTGGCCAATAGCAGATCAGGCACGGATTTGCTGTGTACTGGCTGCAAAGCTCAGACAGACAGACAACCAGGCTAGCTGCAGATACTCTAATGCAAACCTGCATGCTCTGCTATTTCAGATCATCTTGACCCAAGTCTTAACATAATTCCTCCTTTGGTTTGGAATTATTATTGTTCACTGTTATAAACAAATTAATATAATCATGTACAGATGAACAAAATAGTGGAAGTGTAATAACACATAAGAGCCTACTTTCTCCACTATGCTGTCTCGAGAGGACAAAAATTGTTATAATGATTGCACTGAAAATTGCATAAAGATAAGCAAACAATTTGACATTACACATTATGAAAACAAGCTAGCTATCTTTCTCTCTATTTAACCTGTTTCTTTAAAAATAAGGTATCACAATAAAGGTCGTTCCCCCTTCTTTGAATCTGAATTTAAAAAAGCAAGTGACATCAAAGTAACTTGTAATGTGATCTGAGCTTATAGCTAGCTATCTACACTGTACCAACAATAAACAAGTAACTTGGCTGAAGTCTTGGGAGCTAACGTTCACAGTAGCCAGCCATCAGTAGGTAGTAAGCAAATAGGCTACGGCTGGCTATATAACGTTAGCCAACGTTAGCAAAGTCCGTGAACGAGCCACCATCATAGCTAGCTAGCTAGCTACTGCAGCTGGAACTTTGATAGCTAGCACACGCTAACATGAAAACAAAGATTTTATATTATATGTACAAGATAATCGAGTGACCGCTCTAACAATGAAAATGTCTTCAAAGATGGAATGCAGGCGGGAGGCAATGTCATATAGGACCATTCTAGCCAATGAGGGCAGATACGCGTGTGAACAACAGGCACAACTCCAAAATAAAGTCGTTTTTTAACTTGACGAAATGCCACGTGCGTCCACTTTTATAACGCTGCATTCGTAACAACCTAACCATTAAGAAACGTATATTCGATCAAATAAAACCCACGAAGCAAATTAGCACTCATTTTTTTGTTGTTGACCGAATTCGACACTCTCATTGACCACCGTACCTAAATTTCTTACTTCATGGTCTTGTCTCCGTGGATACATTTTGGGGTGGAGTAAAGCCTCGCTTCGCCTCTTCCTCTCTGATGACAAACATTATATGCTAGTTTCTGACTGCATGCACTCCCATTTAAGTCTTCGGGATAACACTTTATTATTAGGTACTTTTCCTAACCTGCAATACATGACACATCATATTTGGGTACATAGCGAGCTAGCTAGGACACTGACAAGCTGAAGCTAGCATTTCTACCTGCTTACCTCATCATCAGGACGACTCGTTCCCCAGCGCAAGCCACCAGTCACGCAGCCAGGGTAGAAAGCACCATGGAACAGAGAAAAACAAAATGTGGAGAGGACAGGTGCTGTTCAACCTTCAACGGTCGACTTAATTATTGTCGTATTAACTAGCTATAGATGAGCTATAACCACTTTCAGAAGAAAGTAACTGGGTGTTTGATTTATCTTCGTTACTTTGTAGCTAGCACGGATTTGACACAACAAGCAACAAGCATTTGACAGCTCGCTCTACGACTGCCAGTTTGATTTATTTGAAGGGGTAACGTAATGCCACTCTATGCCAATGTGCGTACGAAAATTGGAGCATCTAGATGATTCGTTGGAATATAAATATACGTTGAAAATTAAAAGATAAGGCACGTTATTGTTTGTTTTTTAAATAACCAATTTTTGGTTTAAAAAAACGTATTAGTGAAATGGAAAACTACAGATCTCCCCACAGCAGCTTGGTACGTTCCAAGCGAATGTCAGGAGGCTCCAGAAGGGCAAGGGTTTGCTTGTTACCAAGGGAACAGCAATGGAACCGTGAGGAAAATTACCGGGATTTTTAGTTTATTACAGGGTTTTAGTAAAAGGATTCCTCACCCAAAAAAATCAAGCCAGCGTTCTTCCCCGTTTTCTGGGATGTAAAACACTTCCTTTCGTGTTATTCATCTGTTAGTCATAGTATTCATCACTAGAGATTGAACATAAAAAATAGACCTTGTACTATGGGATGTTTCAAAAGCATCAAAACGGATTTATTGCGTGAAATTCGTAGGTGAATAAATCAGAATAGAGAAATCCATGCCACAAGAAGATAGGACTTTTGACCTTTCGATAATATTTTCACACTGATTAGATCTGAATGTACATGTTGTAGTTGAAATCCTAACCTTTTCTTCACCAGGATGCTCTTTTTTCACTCATAGTCTGCCTGGGCCATAGGGGAATAAAGAGCAAGTCAAGCGTCCTCCTGACCCGGCATAACACTCAAGGTCATCGCAGAATAGATCTACAGCAGGCCATAGAAAACCAGAGCCAAACCATGTGGATAAGATAAAGGCTGCACCTTGTTGATTGATGGGATGTTGTGTCGATGCCTCTATAGGTTTATCAAATCAAATACAACAGGTAGACCTTACAGTGAAATGCTTACTTACAACAATACCCGCCAAAATACAATTAGACCTGAACGTGGATTATCCACATCTAGCCTACTGAAACGGATCATAATTATTCATATAAATGATTTACAAACAGACACACACATTATGTGACATTATAATTCATTTTCATTAATGCCATCATTTATTAGTACATCATAACCCTCACAAGATTATAATTGACAGATTATAAAAAGACAAATAGCTAGGCCTATGCCGAAATAGGTTTCAGAGAGGATGTGTAATAGATTATCAGTCAGGCAAATTGAGTAATGAAATTATCTGGTAGATTGGCTATAGGAAAGGGTTTAGTATGCATTGTAAACTTGTTAACCTTGCATAAGTGGCCATTGAAATCTATCAACCCTGTACTTTTCCTGTGACATGCATGCGTAGCCACTGTGTGGCCATTCTGTTACACATGCATGCAGGACACACACCAGCAGCTGGACATAATGTATCAATCCTAACATTGTTCTTGAGGATATCACACACTAATGAGGTATCGAATTAGCCAACCTATGAATCTATGGAAATCTACAAGGCAGAACACCACATATACGTGTGACATTTCTAAAAATGATCTGAGGAATATTGTGAAGATTTAGTGGGACTCTGGCTTGTTAGGACATTTACACACAGCTGGTCCATTTCTAGTCAGTAAATCACAGGACGTCCTTGTCATTATTTAATCTCTTGTGACAGACCGCCTATATTCCGTCACATAACCATGGACCATCTCTTTTCCCTGTCATTTATTGAGTGCCAGATATGGGATTATGGAGGTATTTAAGGAGACAAACACATTCCTTCCACTAAATTGAAAGTGGTATGTGTTGAATATTGTTGTAGGCATCAGAAAAAAAAGATGACCCGACTGGAATGCCAGACTGGTGGTGGGGGGAAGCCTGCTGACCAGGCTCCACTACCTTGGCCATTCCACAACATGGCACCCTCCATGCCAACCATGTGGCTGGCAAGCAGAGGTGGGCCATACAGCAGTGCAATGAGCTATCAAATGACACAGCCATGTAAATTCTACTCTGCTGTAAAGTGGTTTACTCACAATGAATCTGGAAATCCGACTGAAGTGTTTCCAGCGTCTATTACCGTATAGTTGATAGGGAAGCATAGTCTAATGCAGAGAGTTCTAGTTTTGGATGAGGCACAGTGCTAATGTGGTTCTTTCTCTGCTAATTGGTCTGGGAGGAGACTTGGTATTACCAAGGGGACTGATCAAACATCTATACAGTGTTTCAGTGATAATTAAAACGTTTATTGATGGTTAATTAATTAACTTGATCAACAGCAGCATTTGGTCACAGCCAACATCAAAAGACAATATATTTATTTTTGTGTGATGGTTTGTATGTTTATTTGCTATATAAAGTAGCAGGCTAAATTATTTATGAAACCTCTAGCACTATGACTTTCCATTCATTCCATCCTAGTGCCTTTATTAAACTCTAGATTCAGATGTCACATTCATTTGATACAGTTGTGAGATTAAATATTGACTCACAGGAGAGGTCCAATCTTTGATCTTGTCACATTGACTATCCCCTTCAAAAAGAATGAAGCAGAGACATCAGAGCTGTATGTGGAAAGGTCACAACCTTGCTCCCTTCTAGACTGGAGAAATGTCACAGTCAAACAGACTGAGATATGGAAGCATGAGAGTGGAAACAGCCACCCTTGGGTTATTCTTTGGACTTGTTGAGGCATCAAACGGAATAATCCTTCCTTAGTGTGCTACGTTGGCATTTTCAAGCTAATTTATAAGATAAAACATTGTGAAAAATCAACCAATTATTTGTCATTAAATGTTCAAACAATAAAAACAAATTATACAATCTTTTTGAATGACTGATAATTGAGGTAATGTCTTTTTCTATCATCAAATCAAATTGTATTCGTCACATACACATTTTTAGCAGATGTTATTGCGGATGTAGCGAAATGCTTGTCACATTCCTAGTTTGATAGTAGCTTACGCTACACACTCTGGAGATGTTTGTATCGAAGTATAGCAGCAACCTTGAGGCATTCTTTATTCAACAGAAGTCATGGTTGTGCTGGATTTCTTTGACCTTAACCATTATTTCTTTGTTCAGTTGCTGAAAATGTTCACAGTTGATGTGTTCAAATCAATAAGATCCAAGAAATTCAAGCAATACAACTCTGAGACAAGATTACCGGATAAAAGGGTAAAGTCCTACGAAGTCTGTTCAAACCTGTGTGTCTCTTTGTGTTTGTGTGTTTTTTTTCTGTGTGTGAGATAATGTGTGAAAGACTAAGAGTGAGATACATAGACTGCTAGAGATGAAGGAAGAAGTGCTGTGCATAGAAATAGGAATAGAGGACAACACTATCTCTCCAGCATTTGCATCAGACCTTCTGATTTACCCTGAGCCAATCTGAAGTTGGGCAGAAGGTCACTGTGAAAGGGATGGCTGTCTAGCACCCAGGTCCCTCCTACACTTGTCGGTGCCTGTCAGCACAGCCATAAACATCACTTCATACATCTGCCTACTGGAGTCATTGCCTGTGATATAAACTTCCCAGTCTTCATTGCCTACAGTATCTTATATTGTTTGATACTGCTCAGATGCGAGGAAAAAATATGTATTATACTATCAGGTTTTAATATAATATTAATTCCATCAACTACAATACAATTACATTACTTTTCTGCTCTCTTCAGAATCAGTTTCTGATATTAGGCACCATCTAGTGGTTAAAAAAAGGACCACTTTAATAATGACATCAAGATGCTGTATTTGTTATACTTGCAATGTGAAGTTATATGTTTAAAAACTGCAGCAAATCTAGTCAACGATTACTTTAGAATTTAACCCATGCATCACATGTAGATGTAATTCTGCAATATGATTTATTCTTGCCAGAACATAAGGCACTGACATTTTTACAAAAATGGGTTGGGATGACTTAATAGCTTGACTGAAAATGAAAAACAAAATAAAATGACATCTATTTTGGCTCAGTGTATTTGAAATATCAAAATATCTTCATAATAATGTATCAATCATATTGCAAATAGATGCAATTTCAGTATATGTCCTCTAGATGTCATGCACCTCCTGTCTGTTTTTCAGGACTACTTGATGAACTGGACCATCATCAAAGAATCATTCATCATCACTATGGAATGTTTTTTAATTTTCTATTATCAAATGCATTGAAATGTCCTATCACTATTCCTTTTGTATCAAGGGAGGATTCACTGGGCAACTGTTGGCTTTCTGTGGTGTACAACACTCTTTTCACTCCACTTCGATACAAAGTGATTTTTGTAGCAGGTTAGGAGAGCATTTTCACTAAGTCACTTCGGTATCAAAGTGGCATGAAAATAGTATTTCCCTTCTGTGGTAGACCTATTCGGTGTCTGCAACCTGGTCTCAGAAAATGTCATATTATTATGTATGTGAATACGAGACACTCCATTTAGTATGATATGTTTTGTATGGTATGTATTCCGTTTCGTATGGTGTTAAAAATTACAATTCATATTATGTTACGAATTTGAAAAACGTACAATATGTTACGAATTCTAGCTAGGTGGCTAGGTGACTAATGTCAGCTAGCTGGCTAATGTTAGCTAGGCTAGGGCTTAGGGTTAGGTTAAAGGGTTAAGGTTAGGGTTAGGGCTAACTAAAAGGGCTAAGGCTAGGGTTGGGGAAGGGTTAGCTAAAAGGGTTAATGTTATGGGAAGGGTTAGCTAATATACTAAGTAGTTGTAAAGTAGCTAAAAAAAGTAGTAAGTAGTTGAAAAGTTGCTAAAGTTGTCCGTAATGAGATTTGAACTCGCAACCTTTGGGATACTAGACGTTAATGTTGTACAGGGGAAGAATTAGTTAAAAGGGTTCAGGTTAAGGTTAGGGGAAGGGCTAGCTAGCATGTTGAGTAGTTGCAAAGTAGCTAAAAAGTTGTAAGTAGTTGAAAAGTTGCCGATTAGCTAAAATGCAAAAGTTGTCCGTGATGAGATTCTCCCAACCATTGGGGTTGCTAGACATTCGCGTTGTACGCCCACCCAACCACCTTATATTGTTTTTGCCTTAAGTAGCCATCTAATTTGATTCTCCCGGATTTATGTTTACAATATTATGTCTAGTCTATGAGACCAGGCTGTCTAATAAGGAAATGAAAGGACATTCTATGTGATCATTCTTAGTTGAACAATAACTTAGAGGTGAAGGTATGTCTGCTGTTTGTGTCCTCAGTCAAGCATACAGGGATGACACATCTTCCAGGTATGTGGGATCAGGGAATTCTTAAAAACAACAACTGCAGTTAATCGCAATAATTTACATAAAACATGTCAAAGTAAGATGTTGCACAATTTGGTTTAATGTGTGACCTAAAATCACTCCCAATGAGGTTGTAATGGTATAATTCTCTACTTTCTATTTAAACCCACCAATCTCAAGTAATCTAACCATTGTGTCAAATCACAACTGTACTGTATAAATCACTACTACTGATTCTTGTGGGCTTAGTTAGAGTAGATCTTTGATACCTTTAAAGCTGCAAGGACACCTAATGCATCCTGCTGAAGAACGAATGGGTGTGCTACACATTCTTTGGGGGAGGGCTCTGGGATGCTGTTCAAACTGACTGCTGCCTGAACAATCAGGAAATTCAGAAGTGACACAGATACTGGAGCAGCATTGCAGCTAATAGTAAGAACAGATGCATTTTCCTCATCCAATTTCTTTCTATGATTCTCTATTTCTTTCTATGATTTTTATTGTAATAGCATGAGCAATCTCCACTTGTGTTTGTCTTAGGACATTTTGTTGGCTCACACAACACAACCATGGCTAGCGAAGCCAGGGACAATAAGACTCCTGAATGTTTTCCAGTGGATGACTACATAAAGAGATCCTACCTTCCGATCATGTATGGGATCATATTTGTAGTGGGGCTTGTGGGTAACATCACCTCAATCATCATCTACGTGGTCAGGCTGCGCCCATGGAAGAGCAGCAGCATCATCATGGTGAACCTTGCCTTGGCAGACCTCCTGTATGTTCTGTGTCTGCCCTTCCTGGTCCACTACTACATCCACGACGACTGGATCATGGGCGAGGCCATGTGTCGCATTGTTCGCTTTAGCTTCCACTTCAACCTGTACGGCAGCATCCTCTTCCTCACCTGCCTGAGTGTGTTCCGCTATGTGGTCGTAGTCCACCCACTGAGGGCAGCCCAGGTGCAGAGGATGAGCTGGGGTGTGATCGCCTGCCTGGCTGTGTGGTTCATATCTGTGTTGGAGATTATACCCATGGTTTACATGATCACTGTGAAGAAGACTGAGAACAATATGACGTCATGCCTGGATTTTGCTAGTAATGATCCAGAAGAGGTGTGGGTCTATGGCTGGCTACTCACTGTCCTGGGCTACCTACTCCCCCTAGTGGTGGTGTGCCTGAGTTACATCCGTGTTGCATGTGAGCTGGCCGGTGGGCCACATGAGGGCCGTCCAAACAGGGTGCGTGCCCGCAGGATGACTGTGCTGATCCTGGTTGTGTTTGTGCTATGCTTCACACCCTTCCACATCCTCCGTGCCCTGCGGGTGTACACCCAGATGGAAGCCCAAAGGCCGGTGCCCTGTATGCTGCTGATAGGGGTCAATGCAGCCTACACCATCTCCAGACCCCTGGCAGGGCTCAACACCTTCTTCAACCTGGCTCTGTACACTCTGGCTGGAGACAGGTTCCACCAGGCGGTCCTTGGCCTCCTCCGCTGGAGACCCCAGTTTCTCAAGACCAAGAGGCCCATCATGGTGGCAGTGATCAGCCAACCAGGCAGAAACAGTATGTCACAGGCTAACGTGCTAAAGAGCTGAGTCAAAATACTACACAACATTTTATATACATATGGTTGATTTACTTCATTTCAAAACACAGAAGTCTATTTTTTGGTGTTGACAAAAATAACTATGTCCTCTTTACTACTTACTAACATAGTAACTTACAAATGCACTGCTCACCTTTGAGTAACTTTATTAGGTGCTGTCTTTCTAGGGTGACCATGTTTCTGAACGTTACTGATATTGTCAAAATATTTTTGCCATAAAGCTGGTTCTGTCAACTGCCGTGCAAGATAAATCACAGCAGGGTGCTCTTATCTTGAGTAGACTGGATTCAGTAGGGAAATGCTAGGTTTCTGGGTCAGTCTGTAATTGACAATACATTGCATTATAACAAGCTGTACAATCATACAACATATAATCATGTTAACAATTAAATGTGTTAATCACTGTCAGTAAATATTGGACTTTTATTTGATTTGATTTAACCTTTATTTTTATCAGGGGGGTCATACTGAGACCAATGTCTCTTTTACAGATGAGCCCTGAATGACATAAATGACAGAAAAAACCCACATCAAAATATAAATACAAAACGCAAGCAGAAAGAAAAACATCTTCATCAAATGCAAACACATTCATCATTAATAAGGTCCTCAATCATCTTTCTGAATTGCCCTAGAGGCACCAGAACATCACATTTAAGAACAGAGAAGACTTACAATGTTGGACTCAAATATTGTCTCAAAACATTGGACTGAGGATAGAACACTGTCTTCTATGATCTAGCTATAGAGTCATAGATTTAATAAGAATATCAGACTTCGCTGCAGGTGATTGCTTAGAACAGATGTGAACCTTTTTCTTTCATACGGCTGGCACTCGAGTGGGGCACGATTAGTAGAAAAGCTCAGAAAGCTTTCACAATAGAATAATAATAATCAGTTATTTAGGTAAGAAATACAGTATATATGTACGACAATGGGTTTTACATGACATTATATCCTGATTGTGTAATGATTCGTTTGTGGAGGTGGACAACTGTTTGTTCACATCAGCCAACAGTAAAAAAAATCAACAGTGATTTCACATTTCACTAAAGGTGCCTGTCTGTACACAATAATTATCCAGACATCTGAACTTCCTCAAACAAACCCAGTAGGATTGGTACCACAAAGCAGGAGCATATAAAATAATACAGAACATGTTATGTTACCTGTCTGAGAAGCTATTCTCCTTGTTTGTGGGTATGAGTCATTTTCCTTCCTCATACCACAGCTAGGAGGAAATAAGCGGGATCTGTCGGGAGTAGACTAGACAGTAGAGTCTGTCCGTCTGTCTGTCTGTTGGTTCCTGTCTGGTGGTTCCACTTTTTTTTGCAACAAAATGAATAGAAGATGAGTCTTCATTCATTCAACTTATTAACTGCACTATGTTGAGAGTCAGGGAAATTTCCTGCATAGAGAGAAGCTTGTATTAGGCAGGTAATAGTCCAATCAGTGTCTTGTAAGCAGACCAATATTTCCATCCCTTGTCACTGCTGAATAACAGCAAATGAAAGAGACTGATGATTGTACAGTGCATATACCTGTATATATAAACTGCTATTTCTGGACCAGAACATTCTGAATTATTCTCCCTTGTTCCCTTATTTCTCCCTTAGTAATAATCTCACTATAGCAACAGGAAAGGAACTTGAATATTTCATTTAACAAGTAGTGTTCTTCTCAATGGTCCTCTCCTTTCTGCCTAATTTTCATGTTTTACAATGCATATAATATATCTCATTGAAATGTAATCCTCAGGAGACAGACACACACATGAAGTGAAACACATCCACTATACCACACTTCATTATGATGCATGATTATGAAAATATTGGTGGAGAAAATACAGGCCAAAATCTTGCAAACACAACCAATGCTAATAATTCACGTAAACAAGTTTAATTCCGACAGTGCATGACCTACTGATGAAGATAGATGTTGGACGCCTGGTCACCTGACTGGGACTGTGTTTATCTGGGCTGTTTGCTAACACGGACGAAGCTCGTGCTTGTATTGCATTTTAAAGGTCAAGACCTCATGAATGCGGTTAAATGTCGTTGAATAACTTTCCTAATGTCTATGGCTTCATACCAATGATTCCAGGCAGAAAAGGGTCATGTTTGTTCAATGCATTTATTTCTAATATCTGAAGTAGTATTCACCCAGCCTTGCAGACCTGACAAGAAAATTGCTGATAAAGTATAACACATCAAATGGCATCAAGACTGTCCTTTTCATACACAACAATTTGAACAGGAACATACAGATACATAAATGTAGAAAGTTCTCCCTTGTGTGATGGTATTATAACCTTCTTCCTTTTAGACAAACTTCTTTGTTTGCAATAAATAAATGCAAGATTACCTGTTTTTCAAAGATGTGCACTTAAGTTGAGTGGCAGTTGAAGTTCATTCAAATCACTCTTTCACAACATGGCATGTCACAGGGCTTTGGGGATGGCAGTACAATATCTAGTGTGACATTCTCTTTTTAGGCTTGATTTCACCGCTATATTTACACTGAGGTCTGATAAGGATAATAGGTTTGAAATATTCTTTTCAGACTTTGCGTCAATATACACATCACACTACCGTAAGTATGAGCAGATAACAACTACATGAATATAAGCAGTTTTTTTCAACAGGGAGATTGCTTCACAGCACATTCCACCCCCCCCCCCCAAAAAAAAATAAAAAATAAATAAATAAATAAAACTTGGTATTGTATCCATAATGTTGGTTTGAAAATGCTGGGACTATGTATAAACATGGTGTGTTGGCTCACTGAAATTGCAGGCAAACTTGTGATCAATATACAATAATGGTACGCACACACACTCCAATAACTGTATAGCTTGAACAATGTATCCTGCAAGCAGATGCTGCATATTCCTGAATGAAAAATAATTCTCAATAGAGCTTTTCCATTTAGCAGGTTTTTTAGTCCAAGAGCAGGCCTAATCTGGATTAGGGATATCAACCCAAACTGTGATAATGGTTACTATTACATTACAGTCAATCAACTAACTGGATACAAATTTACTTAAACAACAAAAACTTCCACTCATTGGTTAAGGTTAATGGACCAAAGCTGTGCTCAGTGATTAGACAGACCTACAACTTCTGAAAAAATCAAGTAAAAACAGGATAAATGTGAAAATGAAAGCAGCAGCAAATTCATATTTTTATCAAAAAAATATTGTCATTGGAGAGTTGAAATGTTCATAACAGAACAACAGATCAGAATAGCAAATCCATTATTTAATCTAACATGACATCATCATCACAGCCATCTGCAAGTAATTCAACCTTAACAATTAGATGAATCTTGTTTGATACTTTCAAGTTTGTTTAATGTTCATTCAGAAGTTACCTGTGTTTTGAAGGGGACAATCAGACATGAAACTAGACGTGGTACATTTCATCTCCTTCCTACTACAGGAAACTACTGTATTCTGCTACCGTGTCATCTCAGGCTGTTATTCTGGTAGCATTAGAACCCCCCTCACAGCCCACAAAGCCGTTGGCGTGGGCTCCACAAACATGTTAAACCACGGAGTGTGACGGGGTGAGCACGAGGGCCGAATGCTGATCACCTCATTGACAGTCCACACACCAACCACACTGACCTGGCTCCTCAGTCCTCACCTAGAGCATTTACCTACTGGTTATCTTTACCTTCTGGAGAAGACTACTTAAACAATCCAAGCTTAACATTTTTGAAAAATCTTCCTTGAGGAGTTCTTTCCATTTGTAATGTGAAAGCTGAATGTTGTAAGTCTGGTCAGTGCAGAATAGAAATCAGGCTGGTTTTCTTCAGGGTAATCCTCTCTTTGTGAGTTTATGATTGACTTCACATTCCAACACACAGATAGTGGATGAACAGAAACAGCAGTTCCCTCCGAGTTGAAACTTGAACACTGAATATTGCACCCTAGAAAACATTTTTGCATCATAATCAAAACATCTGACATTATCTTGACTGACTACAACTACACTATATTTGTTTGAGGGAAATGTAAATATAATTGAAACTGCCATGATAAAATGAAACTTAATACATTATCTTATTTCTGAGAAGTTGTCAATTTGCAAGGTCCCATTAAGAAAACAGTAGCTACGTAAACAAAGACAAATATTTTCTAAATCGGTGTACTTTGGCTCTCATCATTTCTTTTGGAAGTAACTCTCCATCCTCAAACCGCCTCTCAAATATAATATGGACACATGACATGCGAGAATCAGCACTTTTATATTGTTTTCTGTTGAACTACTATATTCCTGCCAGTCGCAACAAAACAACACGGATTGATATCCACCCCTTGACATTGAGTCCCAATAAAAATGTATTTGCTAGCAGCGTCTTTTGATTGTGTCTTCTTTAAGCTTAATTTACTGCCTTTAAAGAGTTATCATAATCTACATGATAATAAATAACCATGACTAAGAGGCAGGAAAGCAAAGGAGCAGCAAAACAATTCATTACAAATAAATACATTAAACCATCCATTTGAAGATTTAAGACACCAAAGGGCACTCCAAGGCAGAGCTTCTGTGATACTGACTCACAGACTTGGCAGTTTCATAACCAGAAAGAAACTTTAGCAGAGCGCTAGGATCACACTGAAGCTGAGAAAGAGATAAAGATAGAGATAGTAGACAGAAAAAGATAGAGCGATAGAGAGAGATTGACAGAGGCAGATAGAGAGAGTACCATGTGAGATGATTCTGGAGGTGATCACCAGTGACCTCTCTCTGTGTGCGTGGCCAGGGTAACACCTCACCAGCGGGCCACCTGGCTGGTGTAGTCTTCAGTGGTCGTGGCCAGGTCGCCTCCGCCCCCGTACCCCCGACGTCTGGGGAGTGAGGCCCTGCTCTGCTCCCTCTGCTCCCGAAGCCATCGGCGCTCCTCACGCCTCTTCAATCGCTCCGCCTGGTGCTCGCGCTGGCGGGTGTATTGGAAGCGCTGGAGGAACAGGTCCTTGGCATACTCGTACAGCTGCACGTCCAGATAGTTGAGCTCCTCGATGCGACGGCGCACAGCCTCGCTCAGGTCCACGTTGGCGGCGCGTGTGCTGTTGATCTGAGTGAAGGCGGCGATGAAGCGCAGGCTGAACGTCCGCTCAAACAGGTACTGCGTCTTGCGCTGGAACTCTGTCAGTCCATAGAAGGCCATGTTCTTCAGGTTGTTCATGGCGCTGCCCAGCAGGATGTGGTTGCGATCGCTCTCGTTCATGGAGGACAGGTTGTAGCAGCCTACCAGGTTGAGGTCGGCCAGCATGCGCACCTGTCGGTTGTTGGCCAGGTTGGACGGGCAGTCCATGAACTCGGTTAGGGTGACGCCCGACCAGTCGTCCCCGCTGTAGCAGGTGGGCAGTTCGTCCTGTGTGGGCGAGCGCCCGTCACACATGTGCAGGGAGGTCTTCCAGGTGGCACCTCGCTGCACGTGCTTCCACTCGCTCAGGTAGCGGGAGACGGGGTCACGCAGCATGGTTATGTAGTAGAAGTCCCTGCAGCCAAAACAAACACAATCAGAGAGCTACGAACACATCAACATCACACAGGCCCACGCAGCATTGTACTGACAGATGGTGACTTCTGTGACTGTGTATCGCACTTCAAGGTTGGACGCTAATTACCAAATTGAAACTTTAGAGAGATTATCAGAGGTCTTTTTCCCTATTGTCCTTGAACACAGAAGTGATTTATCGTGTCAATGGTAGGGGAATCTCAACAGAGTTATGGGTGTTTTACAACTCACCTAAGGTTGTACTATTTGATCATGAGCATGTCTAGTCATCAGAAATAACCTGAAGCAAAAATCTAGTTGACCAATGATGTATATAAAACCTATCAGATCCATTCCTCAATGTTCTGGCTTATCGGAATGAGGAGAAAGTGTTTTTGGCAGAAGTCTTTTGCAGTCCTAATCAAGTGCTTTACCCATCAGTTGTCTACCAAACTAAGCTCTATGTTTTAGAGGAGAAATTCCAGTAGCACTTTGGAGAGGAGAGCTGTTAAATGAAAGATATTATTTTTTATATACATCACTGCCTCTCCTACAGAGAGGGACTATCTCCTCAATCATTGTAAGCCTAGGGACAGCCACTGAACATAATTTTTTTTCAATTAATCAGTTTCCTGCAGTGCCAACTTAAGGACATTCAAAGGAGAGGAACTCAGTACAGGCTACAGTAAAATTGGAGAACGTGCTGTAAAAATCCATAGCAGTAAGCAATGTAGTACAGAGTGAAAACATTGTCAAGAAGATGTCGAGAACATACTCTGCAACCTACTCAATAAAAATGTATGTAGGCAGTAGGAATCATAATAAAACGATATGTAGGCAGTCGAAATCATATACAGTACTACAATTCCACGATACCTAGTTAAATAAAGGTAAAAACTTCTTTTTTTAAATACACGAGCTCCAAATGGCAAAACATACATACAAAACAGACATACAAAAGTTTAGATACACCTATTCATTACCAGGTTTTTCTTTATTTTTACTATTTTATATAATGTAGAATAATAGAGAAGACATCAAAACTATGAAATAACACATATGGAATCATGTAGTAACCAAAAAAGTGTTTAAAAAATCGAAATATATTTGAGACTAACAAGTAGCCACCCTTTGCCTTGATGACAGCTTTTTACACTCTTGGCATTCTCTCAACCAACTTCATGAGGAATGCTTTACAACAGTCTTCAAGGAGTTCCCACATATGCTGAGCACTTTTTGGCTGCTTTTCCATCTCAATTGGGTTGAGGTCAGGTGATTATGGAGACCAGGTTATCTAATGCCACACTCAATCACTCTCATTGGTCAAATAGCCTTAACACAGCCCGGAGGTGTGTTTTGTGTCATGGTCCTGTTAAAAAAACAAATGATAGTCCCACTAAGCTCAAACCAGATGGGATGGTGTATCACTGCAGACTGCTGTGGGAGACATGCTGGTTAAGTGTGCCTTGAATTCTAAATAAATCATGGACATAGTCACCAGCAAAGCACCCTAACACCATCACACCTCCTCCCCATGCTTCACGATGGGAACCATCCATTCACCTACTCTGCATCTCACAAAGACACGGCGGTTGGAACCCAAAATCTCAAATTTAGACTCATCAGACCAAAGGACAGATTTCCACTGGTCTAATGTCCATTGCTCGTGTTTCTTGGCCCAAACAAGTCTCTTCCTATTATTGGTGTCCCTTTGACCATGAATTTGACCATGAAGGCCTGATTCACATTGTCTCCTCTGAACAGTTAATGTTGAAATGTGTCTGTTACTTGAACTCTGTGAAGCATTTATTTGGGCTGCAATTTCTGAGGCTGGTAACTCTAAAGAACTAATCCTCTGCAGCAGAGGTATCTCTGTGTCTTCCTTTCCTATTGCGGTCCCAATGAGAGCGAGTTTCATAACAGCGCTTGATGGTTTTTGTGACTCCACTTGAAGAAACTTTAAAAGTTCTTGAAATTTTCTAGATTGACTGACCTTCATTTCTCTTTGCTTATTTGAGCTGTTCTCGCTGTAATATGGACTTGGTCTTATACCAAGTAGAGCTATCTTCTGTATACCACCCCTACCTTGTCACAACACAACTGAATGGCTCAAACGCATTAAAAACGGAAGAAATTCCACAAATTAACTTAACAAGGCACACCTGTTAATTGAAATGCATTCCAGGTGACTACCTCACGAGGCTGGTTGACAGAATGCCAAGAGTGTGCAAAGCTGTCATCAAGGAAAAGGGTGGCTACATTTAAGAATCTCAAATAGAAAATATATTTTAATTTGTTTAACACTTTTTTGGTTACTACATGATTCCATTTGTGTTATTTCATAGTTTCTATGTCTTCACTATTATTCTACATTATATAAAATAGTAAAAATAAAGAAAAACCTGGTAATGAGTGTCTAAACTTTTGACTGGTACTGTATGTATGAAATAGTCAAAATAAATAAATACACTTTTGAAGAGACATCTGATATAATGTTTTCTTCACTTTACACTGCAAAGAGGGCTGTTTATTGACAAAAATTCCACAGCTGCTCTATCAACACAAGGCTTTCTGACAACTTCAAAGGAAAAACATCACACTCCCAAACTCCAGGTCGGTATGTCAAGGCAGCCTGAGGTAGAGAGCAATGAAGGGCTGGGGCAGGTGTTGGCTGGGCAGGCCTCCCCTAAGGTGATGTCCTCTGAGTGCCAGTGAATATTTAATGGGGCCGCATTCGGATGTGACCCAGGAGAGCAGACTGGCCGGATAAAGTGGGATGTGCCGCTGAGACTTCACACTGATTCCAAAGCTGCTCGGCTTTTCAGGTCCTCCACACACACACGCGCACACACACACACACACACACACACACACACACACACACACACACACACACACACACACACACACACACACACACACACACACACACACAGGTAAACAGACGTATGCACATTCAGGGTTGTACGTACACAGGTATACACGCATGCACACACTCATGGCCCAGTTTTTTTAACCAATGGTACAGTCTCGTGTAGTCATTGTTTTAGGTATTCTGAGGAGGATGTCCTGTTCCTTGTATTCTACAACAAATTATATTTCCCCCTTGTCAGTTCTGTAAAATCTGCACTTGAAAAATAAGAGTGCTGCGATTATGACACTGTCATGACCATAGTCACAGTCTGAAAGGATACACCACAAAGTAACATTCAAGAATCTAGAAATCTTTGTTGAAGGTCTACACTTAACTGATTGTGTGTCACTGATCTAGACACAATACTCCATAATGTCAAAGTAGAATTTTGTTTTTACATTATTCTTCTTCTTTTTTTCTCATTTTCTTTTACAAATGAATAACATATGAAAAGCTGAATGTATTGAGTCAATAAGTATTCGACCCCTTTGTTATGGCAAGCCTACATACGTACAGGAGTAAAAATGTGCTTAACAGGTCACATAAGAAGTTGCATGGACTCACTCTGAGTGCAATAATAGTGGCTAACATGATTTCGGAATGACTACCTAATCTCTGTACCCCACACATACAATTATCTGTAAGGTCCCTCAGTCGAAAAGTGAATTTCCAAGACCAGGGAGGTTTCCCTATGGTTCACAAAGAAGGGCACCTATTAGTAGAAGTGTGAAAATAAAAAAGCAGACACTGAATATTTATTTGAGCATGGTGAAATGATCAATTACGCTTTGGATGGTGTAGCAATACACCCAGTCACTATAAAGATACAGGTGTCCTTCCGAACTCAGTTGCAGGTGAGAAAGGAAAGACTCAAGGATTTTCCCATGGTGATTTTTAAAACAGTTACAAAGTATAATGACTATGAGAGGAGAAAACTGAGGATGGATCAACAACATTGTAGTTACTCCACAATACTAACCTATATGACAAAGAGATAAGAAGGAAGAACATACATCCTGTTTGCAATCAGGCACTAAAGTAAAACTGCAAAGTATTTACCTCCTGAATACAAAGTGTTATGTTTGGGGAACGTCCATCACAACACTTAACTAAGTACCACTCTTCATATTTTCAACCATGGTGGTGGCTGCATCATGTTATGGGTATGCTTGTCTTGGGCAAGGACTAGGGAGTTATATAGGATAAAAAATAAATGTAATAGAGCTAAGCACAGGCAAAATTATAGAGGAAAAACTAGTTCAGTCTGCATTCCAACAGACACTGGGAGACAAATTCAACTTCCAGCAGGACTATAACCAAACACACAAGGACAAATATACACTGGAGTTGCTTACCAAGACAACATTGAATGTTCCTGAGTGGCATAGTTACAGTTTTTACTTAAATCGGCTTGAAAAATCAATGGCAAGACTTGAAAATGGCTGTCTAGCAATGATCAACCCCCAACTTGAAAGAAGTTGAAGAATTTTAAAAAGAATAATAGACATATAATGTACAATCCAGGTATGCAAAGCTCTTAGAAACTTACCCCAAAACATTAACAGCTGTAATTGTTGCCAACAGTGATTCTAACATGTATTCACTCAGGGGGTTGAATACTTATCTAACCAAGATATATGAGTGTTTAATTTTTAATAATAATTTTAAAAAACGTATAATTTGTCTTCCACTTTGACATTACAGAGTATTGTGTGTGGATCATTAACAAAAAAAGGACAATTAAATACATTTTAAAGCCACTTTGTAACATAACAAAATGTGTAAAAAGTCAAGGGTTGTGAATACTTTCTGAAGGCACTGCATATATTAAGACCCCCTGAATATTAGCAACATAGAATAGCAATATTTATGTCTGTTTTTCTGTGTCACCAGGCAACACGTGGCATCTTCACAGTAATAGCATATTATCATTAAATGACACTAATGTATGTAATACGAAAACTTGTTTGTTCCTTATGCATCAATTACTTAACAGCAATGACACGATCAATCATGATTACCATGATTATCACTAAATCAAATATTGTTGGGAAAAGGTTTCAGAGAGTATACCCTAACACTCCAATCATCCCCATATGATGTAACTATGTGCCATGGCGTCAGTGTGTATGGGTGCACGAGAGTGCAGTGTAGTGAGTGGGTGGTGAGCAGAGCAGAGCACCCTCTCTCTCTCTCTCTCTCCCGCCCGTGGTGAGTTGGCAGTGTGTCTCAGGCAGTAAGCTGTGATTAGAGCCCCGCTGGCAGCAGCTGTATCCTGGCTCTTCTCTTCATACTGGAGTGGATCGCCCAGCCCCGGCTACAACCGACAGACACATCCTCATTAGCCTGTATCAGGGACACAAACACATGCAGCAAGTGTTGCCTGAGCACGCCAGCACGCTCAAAGGTCATCCGTGTGCACCATCAGTGTCACGGTGCATCAGCATCAAAGTATCGAGAGAGAAAGGAGACTGGCCCTGCACGCCACAGAAGGACTTCAGACAGGGGGGTGAGTCGGCCCAGCGAGCTACCGCCCATCGTCCTGTTTTAATAATCACTTCACATAGCCGTTATCCGCAATCACAAGTGGAGCTGGCAGTTGCTATCTTGAATCTTCAGAGATAATAATTGGAGTTTGTTCATATGCTGATGATTTCTCCCTGTTGATTTGTTTACGTGTGATTGGGTAAACAGAAAATGATTAAAGGACATAAAACATTTTTTAATTTGGCGTCGTTCCATAAAGCCTCCAGGATGCAGACAGAGACACATCCTGTGCCAAGAATTTCCAGCCCACTTAAAGTGTTTAAGTTGAGAGGCCTGCTGAACCCCAGTTAATCATGGATCAATAATGGATGTGAAGCATATTGCATCTCAGTCAGCTCCAGAATGCTACCTCTAAGAAGCTGCAGCAAGACCCAACTGGAGCGGAGACTAACGACAGGTCATTAACATGGAAGAGGACTATAAGAGCATATGAATTCCAATAAGGCTGAGAGGAAGTAATGCGGCTCTGGATGTTTATGGATGTTTAAACTTTTATAGAAACTGTGCACTAAGCACATGAGGAAGACATCATATTTACTGAATCTGATGAATATCTGATTAAAATGTCAGATTTATCTGTCTACTATAACTTCAATTCCAATCACTATCAACACAATATTGCTCCAATTTCTGCTATCGCAATCATGAATTTGAGAGATAGAGAGTTATTTATTGGCAAACAATAGCGGCTTTACAGTAGCTGAGGACCTACCAACACAGTACCTGTCTCTTTTAGGATTTCTTCCTAAACCAAGCTGGATAAAAGCAGTATGAAGGACATCAGCCTCTCCTAAAGACTGGCACAGCACCACAGGAAGTGACAGAGACTTGCCCCTTCTTCCTCCATCTCAACCTCCTCTCCCATCTCTCCACACAGGGACCCATCTGTGCAGATGGTAAACTACTATTCATCCAAGCCAGTGTCAGCTCAACAGCCAACTGGCTTTTAATTGCCTGTAATTAACCTCAACGACATGATGCCAGCCCGCAGCCCCTCCATGATTGCATGCTACTAAAAAAGAAAGTATACATTTAGCCCAAGAACATGGTCTTCACTGAGGTGAGGGAACTGGCTTCACAAGTCAACCAACTTTACAAGCATTTCGCAATTACATCTGCAAAACACGTGTATGTGACCAATAAAATTGGATTGGATTTTGAATGAGAATCTGTGAAGTCTGGGCAGAAACTTGTAGCAGATGCCTGCAGGTAGAACCAAACTACAGATCTGTCTGCTAACTGTGAAGAACTTTGCTATAAACTGCTCTGCTACTAAATGTCTACCACTGTGTGCCTGCAAATAAGTAAGGCAAACCTTGTCCAGAAACTTCAGCACCAAAGCTGACTGATCTCATGTCAGGGAGAACTATGGAGTGTTGTTTGAAGAAATTGCCTCTGATATCTTTCCCTTGAGGTTCTCCCTCAATCTGCTCACTTGCTATTGTGCCATGTCTGGTTTACAGTCGCTTTAGAAAAGCTTTGATCGCTTTGTTTGCTAGCTCGATGTGGTCTGCTGGAATTAGACAGGGGATGTGTAGTGTATGCTGAGACAAACTTTATGTTCGGCGGCTGATTAGACTTGCTCGACACCTATTTGTGCCCTGCATCATGTAACAGAAATGAATATGCAACAAATTCCAGTGGACTGCGCTTGAGGCCATTTCAGAGGGGCGCGCTGCGTTTCATCTTGGACCTGGCAAAACCTCAAACATACTGCTCCCTCCGTCTAAAGCTTGCTGATCAGACCACTGAGGTATAATAAGGATCAGACCATGCTTTTCAGGAGCCTCAAAAGTTCACAGTCTGCCCAGCAGGGTTACAAGGGTCAAACAACTCTTTGTGCTGATACCTTTTATTCAAAGGTCTCCGTTTATTAAAGAGATGTATCACAGAGAAAATTATAAAGCTTGACAAAAGCAAGCATGAACTAGTCTGTGCTTTAAATCATGTGAACGTATTAATATTTGTCTGTCCCCGTAGACATAATAAAAAAAAGCATTATATCCGACCTTCAATATGCATCGCAGGTCATGCTTTTGGGACAGACACTTCCAGTGACTCGTTTAACATCCATGTTGTCGTGTTTTTGGCATCATTAAACTGAAGATGAATCTTTATCAAATAACTCTCTGTAATTATTATTAGGCGATTAAACTGATTTATCATGTAACTGTAATTAACTAGGGGGCACCAAGGAAAATATTCAGATTACAAAGTTATAATTTTCCTAATATAACTTTCAGATATTTTAATATCTGATCCTTTAGTCTTCTGATTAATGACGTATTCTTTACCTCACGTTAGTCTCATTCCAAACGTCGTAAATTGTTGGTTATCTGCACAAACCCAGTCTTCGCTATGAGTCATCCATACATCAATTGTCTTAAAATAATTTATTTACTAACTAAGTAATTCACAGAAATGCATAACAAACAGTAGATAGTTACAAGGAAATGATAAAGGAGTTTCCCTAGTGGGATAAATCGGCATCGCGGCTTGGTGTACAAAAGGGAAGTGGGGGTTCAACTGAGATAAGAAAACACACAGTTGATAATTATAACAATTGAAATGCTAATCCTTTGCACATGAACGCTCACTCATTCGGGAACAATTGCAATCAATATATATATTTACGCTCAGTGTGTCGTCGGGATCTCTGTTGAAATGTTTGTTTCTGTTTGAGAGTTTTTCCGCTCTCTCTCTCTCTCTCTCTCTCTCTCTGTCGTGGTTAGAATAGATAGTTCAGAGTGACGTTCATTCATGTCGTTATGGGATAGATGTTTTGGCGGTTGTCGGTCTTCACGTTCAATGATACCGAATTCCTAGTTGCAGACTAGTAATTAATATCAAAGACTTATTCTGTCGGTATCGATAGTCTAAGAGTTTAACCACGTGGTATGGTTAAAAGATTCAGCCATCTACTCAAACCTTAAGCTCGGTCTCCTCTCAAACCTTGGCCCTCTCATTATCGAGGTAAGCTAGTCTCAATCTTAGTCCTCTCGTAATTGAGAGAAACATGGTCTGTTGAGAAATTCTCAAGGTGGGGGTTTTATTTGGAAGAGCAGAAAGGGCTGTCCCTGGACGCCAGACCATAACCGTTCTCATGGGCGGTCCTCTGATTTAGTTAAACTCCAACGGGAATTGGAGTTTCCTTCATTAAACAGTCCAAAATCACATTACACAATTTCACAAACAGTATCATCCTCACTCATTCATCTTATACAACAATCAGATGTAAGCCTCATATCTGAGGCTATTGTATAAACAGCGTTATGGTAATGTGGTCGTATTGACTCCCATGAGTTTCACAAAATTGTACCAAATGGACCAGTTCGTAGCTGGATTCTTCACTGATCTTTTATACCTTCTCCAGAACATAAATGTTGTTCGGACCTCAAGTTCTGTGAGGTGGAAGAAATTCCTTTGTTCTCTCTATGAAAACTCACTCTCTCTATATACTGTGGCCATGAGGAGATAATCTCCTCCGGGAATTTACCACCTGAGGTTGCAGCAGCCTGAGTGTGGGAGACAGAGAGAAGGGGATGGTGCTCGCTGTACCCAAAGAGGGCAACGGCATGACAAAGTCATTGGAGCAGAAATGTCTGTGTAAACTTGGCTTATTATGCAAGTGTCATTGTCAGTATCCTGTCAATAAATCGCCTTAATGAGTTTGACTTTACTCAAACCAATCCAGTACATGTCCACAGAGCAAACACTGTATTATAGTTAGAGGTGACCGTTTCCATTCCCAGTCCTTTGATGTCAATATACAAGAAGACTGTCCCATGACAAGGGTTTTACCTGAGGAGATGTTCTTCCTGTAGATTTACACCTCACTTGACTCCTGGCCTTTCCTCAGCTCTCCACTCTGCTTCTCCTCCATGGCCTACAGACATCAGCGCTCCCTCAGGATTCCCAACCTTTCAGTGCTCTAAAGGTTGTCAGATTAATCACGCTTCCGATTCCAGTCGTCTGTCTCTTCCACCACCTCCTTCACTCTACCCCCTCTATCTCTCTCTTTCCCTCTCCCTGTGTTTTGCTCTCTCCTCTCTCTCATACTGATATTAACAACTGTGGAGCTTCTGTTCATACATTTTAGTGTTAGATCTGGTTGTTTAAAAATATTAAATTGCCGTGAAAAAAAAGTATCTGTATGTAGCCTAGTGTTGACAAAAAAAAGAAGCAAAACTCCAGCAGACAGTTTGATTTAAAGGGGACAAACTAATTTAGTCTGCTACTGTATGCCTGCCTCACCCGAGATTGCAGCTCGCTATATCTGAAATCACTATAAGGGAGAATGTGATCCAGTGCAAGCTGTTTCAGGAGAGGAGAAATCAATTCCTAATAAAGAAACTGTGCTGACGGTTTGGGACGGTGTATTAGTTCTATCACACTGCCCGTAGAGAGACGATTATTTACTCTACTTCATTACTCATATTAGCAAGTTTGATTAAAAAAACAGTCACTCATTTGGGTTTCATACACCTGAATCAACAACCCAATGAAATGCAGAAGTGAAAGAGATACTTGTCAAAGAAGAAATCCTTGGCTATTATTCTCCTCAGTGAATTGCCACTTAACAAAGTAATGCGGACATAAAGTTCCGCATGCAGCCAGTCAGGTCCAACATTAGTGGCACCCTTTACAAATATGAGCAAAATAGACTGTATAAAACAAATAACACAAGTACTGAGCTATACTCTATGCTCCAACAAAAATTGGGAAATTATATTATTTTATACTAATAAAATTGTCTAATAGAAAGCATGAGCTGGCGCACTACCAAAGAAAATGATTTTGTGTAGAGGTGCTGACTAATGGAGAATAAACCCGCACGCTCCATATGTACAACCCCCCAGTCATGTATTGGGTAAAAAAACAACAATGTTTCGGCCTCCCTTCAGGGTGAAGGGTGAAGGGTGAAGGGTGAAGGGAGGCCAAAACGTTGGTGTTTTTTTACCCAATACATGACTGGGGGGGTTATACATATGGAGCGTACTAATTCAGTTGCTCAGAGAAATAGATTTTGTTAAACAAGTAATACATTTTTACTTGCCAAGGCAGCAGCTACTCTTCCTGGGGTCCAAACATATTAAGGCACTTAAATTACATATAAAACAAAAGATAAAACAGTACATCATATAACATTATTACACCACTACACATCTACAGTACAATACAACATGAATAATACCACCATACAACAATATCACAATGTACGTGTGTGTAGAGTGCGTGTGCCTGCACTTGTGTGTGTATGCGTGTGTCTGTACCTGTGTGTGTGTGTGTCTTTTCAGAGTCTCCGCTGTTCCATAAGGTGTATTTTTACCTATTTCTTTTGTCTGATTCTACTGCTTGTATCAGTTACCTGATGTGGAATAGAGTTCCATGTAGTCATGGCTCTATGTAGTACTGTGCGCCTCCCATAGTCTGTTCTGGACTTTGGGACTGTGAAGAGACCTCTGGTGGCATGTCTTGTGGGTTATGCATGGGTGTCCGAGCTGTGTGCTAGTAGTTTAAAACAGATCAGTACATTCAGCATGTCAACACTTCTTAGAAAAACAAGTAGTGATGAAGTCAATCTCTCTTCCACTTTGAGCCATGACAGATTGCATGCATATCATTAATGTCCCTTTTTGTGGCACCTGACCACCCTACTGAACAGTCGTCTAGGTGCGACAAAACTAGGGCCTGTGGGACCTGCCCTGTTGACAGTGTTGTTAAGGCAGAGCAGTGCTTTATTATGGACAGACTTCTCCCCATCTAACCTACTGTTGTATCAATATGTTTTGACCATGACAGTTTACAATCCAGGGTTACTCCAAGCAGTTTAAATCACCTCAATTTGCTCAGTTTCCACATTATTCATTACAAGAATAAACTACGGTTTAGTGAATGATTTGTCCCAAATACAATGCTTTTTTTATATATATATTTAGGACTAACTTACTCCTTGCCACCCATTCTGAAACTAACTACAGCTCTTCGTTAAGGATAACGACACTGAGCCTTTTTCTAAAATGGTTTATAGGATTGGAGAACATAATGTAAGGGATCTTTGAACATTCCTCCATAGAGAGATCTTACAGATCCTATGTCTGTGCTTATGTTCTGCCTGCCCTCTTAAATTCAAATGACAAGCTTTCAATGGGGTCCAAGCCCAGAGACTGAGGGTCAATGCACAATATTGACTTTGTTGTCAATTAACTGTTTATTTGTGGATTTTGATTAGTGCTTGGGGTTATTGTCTTGCTGGAAGATCCACTTGCGGCCAAGTGTTCGGCTAAACCAGGTGTTTTGACTAAAATGTCCTGGTACTGTGTAAAGCTCATGATGTCGTTGACTTGAACAAGGGCCCCAGGACCAGTGGAAGCAAAATAGTTCCATAACGTCAAAGATTCACCAACATATTTTACAGTAGGTATGGGGTTCATTTCTGCAAATGCATCCTAATTTAGACTCCAACCCCACCACTGGTGTGTGTGTGGCCAAAGAGCTTTGTTTTCATGTCATCTGACCGCAGCACCGGTTCCAATCCAAGTTCCAATGTCATTTAGCAAACTCCCGGTTTATATTCGTTGGATGACATAAAAATAGACCTCTTTGGCCAAGCACACCAGTGGTGGGTTTGGAGTCTAAATTAGGAGGCATTTGCAGAAATGAACCCCATACCTACTGAAAAATATGGTGGTGGATCTTTGATGTTATGGGTCTATTTTGCTTCCACTGGTCCTGGGGCCCTTGTTATGCCTATCAGTCCTGAGAGCCCAGCAAAAAGGGTCTTTTCATTTATCTGACTTACATTTATCTGCATGACCAGCTCTCATGAACTATGCCCAATACCATGAACTTTTTGCAAAGAAACCTGGTTACCTCTGTCAGGAGGCTGAAACTTGAATCCTTCAGTATGACAATAACCCCAAGCTCACAATCAAAATCCATTGGCGTCAAAATCAACATTTTGCGATAGCCATCTTAGTCTCCGGACTTAAACCTCATCGAAAACCTGTGGTTTGAATTGAAGAGGGCCGTCCATAAGCTGATATCAAGGATCTGGAAAGATTCTGTATGGAGGAATGTTCCAAGATCCCTCCCAATGTGTTTTCCAATCTCATAAAACATTTTTGAAAAAAGGCCATGCCATTATCCTCACAAGGGGAAGGTGCTGGAGTACTGAAAATGGCTGCCAATCATTTTGACCCCTATCTTTTAGTGATGTCTTTTTATTACTTGTTAAACAAAATCTCTTTCTCTGAGCAATTGTATTAGTATAATAAAATAATAGAATTGTTCATTTTGTTTTTCATGCAATATATTTTGTACTACTTATTTTATACACCCTTTTCCGCTCATCTTTATCAAAAGTATCAATCATTTGAGACCTGATTGTATCTAGTATCCCTTAGACAGGCTACACTACCATTAAGCTACAATACTGGATTATTCTCCTCATCTACCCCTGACTGTCACGCACACCTGCTGTGCTCTCCTGTCAATAGAGGGTTTCTGTGCTCCCCATTCTCACAGCATCAGCCTCAGTTATTTCACTACCCCCTGACATGATCTGAGTAGCATGTATCTGAGTACCAGATCATGTCAGGCCTTAGCCAGGCAACAGCATGACATTATGGAGATAGGGGTATGCCGCTAGTGCCGCCCCAGGCTAAACTGCTGCTTCGCTCAGCCTAAAGAGCACTCATCCTCCTCGGCCTGCAAACAACATTCTAAATGCGCTTGTGCTCAGCAACATAGAGTCTTGGTACCAACTCAACGTCTTGCGATATACATTAGAAAAAGCAGGGCAATGTTTACAGTCGTGTACACATCAGATGGCAGATTCTATAAAGGGCAAACAATGTCCTCGTGGTTCCATCATCTACATCGTCTCATTTACGCAGGGTAGCCTAGTGGTTAGAGCGTTGGACTAGTAACCCGAAAGGTTGCAAGTTCGAATCCCCGAGCTGACAAGGTACAAATCTGTCGTTCTGCCCCTGAACAGGCAGTTAACCACTGTTCCTAGGCCGTCATTGAAAATAAGAGTTTGTTCGTAACTTGCCTAGTAAAATAAAGGTAAAATAAAATTAAAATAAAAACGCAGGAGTGGTATCCTGTGTGGAGAAATGTGCTTCCCAGCAGTGAGGAAAGCACTGCCTCCTCACCAGGTTAGCTGCATGGAGGAAGACACACAAGCCGTGGTCTTACAGCTAGAAAGTGAAGGAAAGAGCCCTGCTTGAAGCATCTACCTGGGGATTGTCTGGCGAGAAGCCAAGAAATAAGTTCAGTAATAACGTAGCCTGGGGTTATTCACTATAAATACTGCCCCCTGCTCCGCCACACGCTATGGGTCCCAGCTCAAATAAATCTTCTGCTGTTCAGCTAACATGAGGATACGTTTTTTTTTTTTTTGGACTTAGCCTAGCGTAATTGGTGACCTTCAACATCACTCTCATATTCTGCTCTTCAGACCCATGAGGTTAATGACGGTGTTACAGTAAGACAGAATAAGTGCCCTTCCTAAAGTGTCTGATAATTTCAGGAGAAACCAGGGGAATAAAAGACTACATTTTATTCACAGTTCTGTGATAGATACGCAGCACAAAAAGCAGTTCATGATTTCAACATTCTCATCTGAGTCAATGACAAGCCACAATGATGTTTTTAATTGCTAGCCTATTTATGGCAGTCAGGATGACAGACATCAGATCTATTGCTATATGCCCCTTCTGATCTTCCACTGCCACACCGGTGGCATAATCACTTCCACTCCCAAAGAGAACACACACACACACACACACACACACACACACACACACACACACACACACACACAGAAGAGCACTGAACTGCAGCCAGACCAAACAATGCAATTACATCACAGGCTTTGGAGAAAGTTTCAATTTCCACTCCCTTGAGAAAGTAAGAAATAGCCTAACCTTCAGGGAGAAGTGTTCTCCACCAGGAACTGCAATCTTTTATCATTTCATCAGTTTCAGCCTGCGGTATTGCCAAGGACAGATGTTGTCAGAGTTTGCTATTTCTCTTCTTTAAGTAGGTGAAACATTCTGGCAAATGGCACTACAACAGAATCAGTACCTAGGCCTACGCTGTTACAACCAGAATAGCTACAGGCTTGCACTGTGTGTGGGAAAAATGGCAGATATTTAATTTTTCTTATGATTGATCTTAATTGCTGATGGTAGCAAACATACAGTACAATGTTATTTTCTCTATCCCTGCTTTTTATCAAATGTATATCAATGTATTTGTTTCCACTTAGGCTCATCCACTGACAAGATAACATTAGCACTCAAACCTCCCTTCATCTCTTCAGTAATTGTTCACTACTGTGCCTGTCAATTTGGGCCAATTATTCCAAGACATTCATGACCACAATCAAAGGGGCAAACTATCCCTCGGTATTGTTCATCTGGCATGATTACAGTGTAAGTACGAAAGGCTTCTCTCATGGTTATTGAAGACAGAAATAAACAGAGAATGGGCATAGGAGACATGGTCTAATCATTAGAGCATACAGCAGAATCGAATGAATTTCAAACTTGAAAGATTCATTTCCTCACTATCATTCTCATTTCACAACCCAAATGACAAAAATGTGATTCCCGCCCTATGTAGCAGGTTGACGTTTATTGTCATTCAGTCTTATTCTGAACGCAGGACTGAGCGATTTCCCCTTAGATAGGCTAGCTATATTGTAAAAGAAAATATGAAAACAAAACATTTGCTTAATTTAAGGTCAGGGTTAGGCGTTAGGGTTAGCGGTGTGGTCAAGGTTAGGGTTATGTTTAAAATTGTATTTTATGATTGTGGCTGTGCCAGCTCAACCTGGACTCAGTGTAACCGATGTGAAATGGCTAGCTAGTTAGCGGTGGTGCGCGCTAATAGCGTTTCAATCGGGTGATGTCACTCGCTCTGAGACCTGAAGTAGTTGTTCCCCTTGCTCTGCAAGGGCTGTGGCTTTTGTGGTGCGATGGGTAACGATGCTTCGTGGGTGACTGTTGTCTGTGTGCAGAGGGTCCCTGGTTCTAGCCCAGGTAGGGGCAAGGAGAGAGAAGGAAGCTATACTGGGGTAAACATAAAATAATAACGGTAAATCCAGGACATTCCAATTAGTATGGTATGTATTCATTTGAGGATGTCCATTTTCATATATGCCTAACCAACCACCCTACTTTTGGTTTTGCGTAACTATCCTTCTGTCTTATGTAACCATACCAAACGTAACATAGAGTATCATACTAATTTGTGTGTCCCAGATTGACATTTACTATGTTACCTCTAGTCTATGAGACCAGGCTGGCCAGCTAGTGACCACTCTGCTCTGCAGAGCTGCCGAACAAGATTGATAATAAAAAAGCTAACCTGCTTCTATGGGAGGAGTTATAACTTACATCTCTAGAGGAGTTTGACATAAGTACACTGTCTGTCAATATATGAGCTCTAACCATGTGTGCATAGGAATACTACGGCAACATATTGTATCTATACCTCCTCTGGTCTATAGGAGGTAGTGGGTATTAAAAGCATGTATTATCACGACTCATAACTAATGTAACCAGGGAAACAGGGAGGCTGGTATAAAAGTAATAGAGCCCGCACACTCATAACACTCATAAGCGCCCCTTTAAACTTAAACTCTGTATGTATAGACTGTCCTAATTGGTTCTTGTACTAGACCTAGGTCAATAAATATGGGTGTGGTACACTTCAGGTGAAATGACCTGGTGAAGATCCTTGCAGGATCGAAACGTTGTTTGTTTGTGACCAAAAGTACGTGGTGGAGTTTATGAGGGATCACACTAAACATGGAGGCTGCACCATAGAAACAGATCCATGTTGTTATGGTAACAGCAAAGTGACACCCAGCTCTCTCCAGCCCTACTTTTATTAAAGGAAAAATCCACCCAAAATCTCACATTTCTTCAATTTAGTGTTAAATAACATTAATATGTGAGAAGGATATTTTTTGTAAATAAATGTTTCATGTTGGCGTTATAATAAGGTTGATAGTAACATGGGGAATCGTTATTGGAATCTGTTGCAGCTCAAGTCGACTACAAAATCCACAATACAATTATCTCTATGGGCTGGCAAGCTAGCTAGCCAACGTAGCTACACACAATAATCCCCAGGACAATATCAGCATGTAAGGCAGCTCGTTAGCTGTAAAGTTGCCTAAACAAACTGCACTGTACATTTAGGAATGTACAATCTCACGTTATTCAACCTGCAGATTGATGTGCCTCGCAGAGTTGTCTGACATTCAGCAACGTGAAGATGATTGGGCGACATTCAGCAACGTGAAGATGATTGGGCGACATTCAGCAACGTGAAGATGATTGGGCGACATTCAGCAACGTGAAGATGATTGGGCGACATTCAGCAAGAAGATGATTGGGCGACATTCAGCAACGTGAAGATGATTGGGCGACATTCAGCAACGTGAAGATGATTGGGCGACATTCAGCAACGTGAAGATGATTGGGCGACATTCAGCAACGTGAAGATGATTGGGCGACATTCAGCAACGTGAAGATGATTGGGCGACATTCAGCAGCGTGAAGATGATTGGGCGACAGTCTGCTGGGTGGGAGTGATACGTTCCTTTATTCATTGGATTCCTATTTCCTTTTTATAATATCTCTGGCAACGGCACAATGCAATGCACCCAGGACTAAAAAGGCAGACAAACAAGAAAAATGTTCTAGGCCTTCAGTTAAATAACACATTTCTCGAGGTAGGAATATCGCAAAAAAATATGATCAATGGCTCATTCCAGAGAAGACATCCTCCCGAGTTATGACATTGGCTAGAATTGAATTCTAGCATGTATGATACACGTTTTCGCAATCTAAAAGTCGTATTTCTAGTAACTTCCAGTGTAGTGAGAGCAACTTAATCACAGTGCTATGTCATACCGTCTGGGTATCTGCCTGATTGAACGCCATTATCTCAGATACACATGAAAACACGAAATGACCCAGGGAATCAATATAATACCAGTCAGAAATTCACAAAAACAATATAACATTCAAAGTGGGTGAACCTTTCCATTAATAAATGTGGCAAATTCTTGTAGTGTTTACTGCTACTCTGGAGAGAAAAAAATATCTGGGAGACATTGTTTATTTCATACAGACTGTAGCATATTCAAATCTTGATAAAACCAAAGACTGATAAATTCGCCCGGACAACTATACTGCATAGCACAGATGCTTCACTTAATGAGGTTTAAAAAATAACTGTACATTATTTATAAAGTAAGCTACCATGTCTGACTTGCTCTCCCAGAGGATAACTACCCTTGACACAGTTTGTATTTATTTCCATACTTGGATTAACAGTATAACTGTGAGAGGCATCCTATTTGTGAATAGTCATGGCAAACTTTTGTCTACGTAAATCGGCCATTTTTCCATAAAATGTTCACTCTTTTGCAGATGTCTTCCACATGGTCATCAGTGAAGATCCTAATGCTATGGCCCATACAATGGCAGTCATAAGCCAGGAGTCTGTAAGGTTTTCATTGCATAAAACTCACATGCGAATGAAGGCAATTTTTCTCCTCCATTAAAAATACATAAATGCCTCAGAGCCTAATAGCAACTTAGAACTAAAAGACTGTGCCTACAGGTTTGAGATTCAATTTTAAGATTACTACACTCATAAAACTGGAAGTACTATTATAAACTCAGCAGCATTGCCTTTTCATTCCAATTCAGAAGGAAATTACCAAATGTGAACTCCTCCAACTATTTGACTATTTGATCAAGTTCTGATTAAGACAACCTGATGGACGCTAAATTAGATAAAGCTCATATACTGAAATGTGTACAGTTCCTCCACTGTATTTACAGTGCTTACGAGGGCATGTTCTTAACTGACCCATGAGAGTCTGTGGTAAATGGATTTCCATCACTCTCTCCGGATCTTTCTGCCAAGATGATTTCCCACCATGGCCACAGGAAGTGACCCCAGTGAATATGGGATTTAATGCTTAGCAGAGTGGCATAATGTTGTTCTCTAGCTAATCCACCACAACCCACAGTTTCACCCTACACCTGTTCTCGGTTTACACATCCCAAACCTGGCCAATAAAGCTACAGTATTGCTACAGGGAGATGTGGGATGTGAGGATCCCATTTTAAGTGCGGAAAATTGCTGAGTGGGCTATGCGGGGTTCCTTCAGTGCATGCTGCTGCTCTAGGGTCATTAATGTAATGAAGGAAACACAGAATGAATACAGAGGTGTGACCACATCACATTTGTGGCCAGTTATCAGAGTTCAATACTGTCTGCCAATTCAGTGGTATGTGAGGATTAGGACTGCCAAATTATGGGAACTTTCAATAAATTCCCATGTTTTTTTTTTCCAGAAATCCTGGTTGGATTCCGGACTTTACTTCTTATTCCCTCCTGAATCCGGAAAACCTCAGACCGGGATATTGGGAAAACCAAGGAATTTATAGATAGTTCACAGAATTTTGCAACCCTAGCGAGGATACAGAGGACAGCTAGAGTCGTACAACGTTGTATCTACTGTATCTGTAAGACACTAAAGATTGTTGTATGAGAATGCATTAACCAATACATTTTTTAAAGACTGGTGAGTAAAAATATAGATCTATAGATTCAGATGAGTGTGTAGGAGTGAGGAGGCAACTCTCTGGTGCATCTCTCTCTACATCTTTGCGACTTCCCTTCCCCTCCTCCCTCAGACAAAATGAACCCGGGACTGGAGACATGCATTATTTGTAACCAATATCGTTCCCTAATGGGGTCTGTTTTCCCCCCTGGCAGCCCATAATGTGGAGTTTTCGGAGTTTCTCTGCATCTTGTTCAGCTTTCTGATGGTGACGGAATGGGGACAGTGTGTCACCTGGGAAGGAATAAGAACGAGGGGGTCTTTCATTTACTTGTCAGAAAGCTGGCATAGACGGCACTTGACATGGTGCGCATACTGAAAGTGCTTATACTGGCTGATATCAACAAGGAGAAAAACTGCCCTTCAGCCAAGAAAGACAGACTCCACCCCCTTCCGTCTTGCTGTATACCAGTGTCAAATGGAATGCCATGTTATCTCTATAGAACTACTGTAAATATCTATGTTTTTAGAACAAGTATATTGAAAATAGCTGATATTAGGACACTGGTCACATTGTTCCCAGTCTAAAATCTGAAAGAGGTGACTTGTAAAGAAGATTTGGTCATCGATTATGGTATGGAATCAAAAAGTGAGTGAGAGAAAATATGACATGACTCAATTTAAAATTGTCACACAATCTTGCCTATTACACGTGTCATCATTTGAGACTTTTGGGCTGTAACCAGAATCTGCCCTTTGAGGGACAAAGGATTTTCCAACGCATCTCCACAGACATACAGACAGACAGTTGTGGCTTGACATAAGGAAGATGTACAGTAGTTAGATTCAGCCTGCTCTGAGACATGAGAATCCACTTAATGGATGGTGACAACAGCAAGCACAGACATTTACTGGCTGAACACAGCAAGTCTCCAGTGACAGAGACAAGACCTCAAAGGGCAGTCTCGGGTGGTTGTTCTCTTCAAGAGAATAATAACCTTCTGGTGTTGAAAATACATGCCTTTAACATTTTGCAATGGAAGAGAATTTGGCTAAAATGCACAATGCTACAGACTACATGAAGTATACTATCATGCCAGATCAATAGGTCCCAACGTGTTAAACACCTGTCTGACTAACATAGTCATGTAAGAGCAGAGGAGAAGACACATTTTTAGAGGTTACTTCCAAAGTTGTTAGTGCAGCCGGCGACTGAATGCTGAATACACAGTTTACTTCCAGGAGAATCAACTGAGGAGGCGGCTTAGGGAATGGCCTTTTTAATTAAAGCATCTCCGGTCTATTCTGAATGACTGTCTATCTGTAATGAGATCTAACATCTCTTTCAGCACCACGGACAGCAGCGTCTCCTCGACCCTCTGTTTGTTTATCGGCACAGAACAAGGCTATAAGTGGGTGGCTATGAGATACTAGGTGTACAGGGAATTTACATTTGACATTTTAGTCATTTACCAGATTCTCTTATCCAGAGAGACTTAGTAGTGAGTGCATTTTGTACTTTTCATTTTCCTTATCTTTACAACTACTCTCTAGTGTTATAGAAATGAACGTTTAGAACACGAATTCAAGGTTATCATTTATCAAATCGGTGGTCCTGTATGGCTCAGTTGGTAGAGCATGGCACTTGCACTACCAGGGTGTGGGTTTGATTCTCGGGGCCACCCATACTTAAAAACGTGTGCACAAATGACGAAATCACTTTGGATAAAAGCATCTGCTAAATTACATATAGTATTATTTATGTAACACACAGTTACAGAGTCCACAAAATAGCAATTGTTTGAGGTGAAACCCACTGTGAAGTCAGTTGACATGTGAGAAAAACTCTTAGTTGTACTCCGTCATTCTGATTGATCTCTTGTAATTTGAGGCCAATTAGATATTCTAATTTGACAGCACCAATTCAATTATCATGACACTGAAAAACCTCCTGTCTTATTATGCCCTCTCCTTCACTACGAACTAAGATATTTCTCTTTCTCTTCTCTCTTGCTCTTTCTCTTTCTCTCTCTCATTTCTCTCCTTTCTCTCTCTCTCTCTCTCTCTCTCTCTCTCTCTTCACTCTCCTTCCCCCTCTCTCTCTCTTTTTCCAAGAGGCTAGGGAAGAAGGAGGAGGAGACCAGGCCGAATTTCCTTCACACGTGTCATGCAATCTCTGAATAAATGATAATGGCAGAAGAGATGCATGTGCACTGGGCAGACTGGGGTTTAAAATGGCACCCATCACATTACATCACAGTGACTCTATGCGACTGTGGGAGACTTACATCCACCCTAACCTCCCGGGGGCAAAACCCCACCGTTAATCTCCCTTACCATCATGCCATACCATCATCATCTTCCTCAACAACATGATATCCCTTCCACCATCATTTAAAGTATTGTGGATTAGGTGTATGATATAGTCATAAAGATGTGTCAGTAGTGGGATTGGGTATTACCAAGTGAATCCTTCTTTAAATGCCTGATCCATACAGGTATAATAATCAGCAGATTCTAGTCGCACTATTTCTTCCAGACTTGTTTTTTATGAGCCAGTCATGGAAGCTACATAAAGCACCCCTGTCACAAAAGATCCATTCCCAGATATACCATAGTGTTGGTATGTCAAGGTGGTAGCTCACTCACTGTTCAGACTGAGCGAATCTGACATCCATCAAGCTAAATATCTCTCTTACACAACGCACAAATAATGCATCACATACCATTATTGTACTCGTTTCGCGAGCCAGACACTCAGCTCAGTATTCTCTGAGTAATGTTGGCCCGCAGCTCAAGGATACTGACAGACAGTTTTCATTCTTGATTTTGACCAGTCAGTAACAGGTTCTAGACCTGCTTTAGACGAGCTGAGATCCAGATAGAACGACCTAGCAGATAGACTACTGCTGCCCCCTAGTTAAACATTCTTACAAGCAGGGTAGCCTAAATGACTTTGTAAGTATAGTAATGTTACTCTCCCACTTGTTTGACCTGTGGATAACATTTGATGTGCATTACCACTTACTTAAAACCTGTTACTTCCTTGAATTAATATTTCTAATGGAATTATTTGTCTGCCTATTTAGCTCCATTGTGGTCCGTGCTGAACCCGGTGAGGGGGAAACGAGGGCCCATTTCACACCGTTGAGGGCACATTTCCCTGTGCAGGGAGCCCGTACACTGACTGACTCCATTTCCACTTGACTTACCCTATCTTTCCATCCTCAATATCAGCATATCCTCAGACCTATTAAAACCAACCACTCAATAAAATCCCCCAGGTGGTGTTGAATCAATAGCCAACATAGCATGTTAGCAACAGCATTGTCTGTTCAGGTATGGAGACTGAAGTCTCTAAAGGTATGGAGACTGGTATTGTCGCTGAGACTGTATATATAAGACAGCGAAAGGCTAACGATAGTGTAGACTCTATGGGTGTCTGGTTGATCCTGGTCCTTCCTTGGCCCGTGGCTCAGATCAACCCAGTACTGGCAGAGCTTCAACTAGGGCTTATCCCTGCTCTGCTGAAAAGCTATAGAATATGGATGGAACAGGAGAGAGAGAGTGGGGAGGGAGAGACGCTCACTCTTAAGTCTCCTTTCCTCAGAGAAGCCAATCAGACGTCTGACAGTGCAAACAGCCTTTCTCCCTCCCTCCCTCCCTCCCTCCCTCCCTCCCTCCCTCCCTCCCTCCCTCCCTCCCTCCCTCCCTCCCTCCCTCCCTCCCTCCCTCCCTCCCTCCCTCCCTCCCTCCCTCCCTCCCTCCCTCCCTCCCTCCCTCTACCTATCTTTCTCTCTCTCTCTGCCTTACTCCCTCACAGTAATCACTGTGGTAGGGCACTGGCCTCTGAGCAGTCTGCCAGAAAGAGCAGCTTAAGACAGACATGTCAGTCTAGAAGCCCTCACACAAGCTCACAGATAATGACGTTACAAACTGAGAGACAGTTCTAACTACTGTACAATAGCGATGTCCTTGGCCTGCAACAAAAGCATGAGTTACCTAACCTTTTACACACCACAAGAAACATCCTCACATTTCTTTGGGACCAACACGTGATAATATGTAACATTTACGTCCATGCGAATGCTGTATCTGATGTCAATGGAATTATTAAAAGAAGTATTGCAAGTTATGTTGCTGCACTGAGCTCTGAATTTAGGAAGAATATCATCAGATAATTGTCATTCCAATACAGCGTTGCCGGTGCTCTTGGTTGCTGGCGCTTTTACCACGAATGTGATAACTGCAGATTAATAATGCATAAGTGCCCGTTTCTCTCAGGTTAATGGACATAGACATCAACCTTCCAAGAGTGCCTGGTTCTGCAAGACATCCGAGTTTATGGCCATCCAACATCACTGATCTGATGCAAAAGTGATCTCAGACTGGCTGTTACTTTTGAAAAACATTTCAAAACGCGCCCTGAAAAGGTACTTTGCATCTCAGGAACAGAGCAGCTAATCAAAATGAATGTTCTCTTTTTAGGGTTCCTTTCTGTCTCTCTCTCTTTCTCTCAGGTTTCACTTTTTCTTAATGTCGAGTTGGATTTTATTTATTTTCTCTATTTCTTTCCGAAGATGCCCTTTGATTTCCTGTCTGAGCCAAGGACAAGTCTGTTGGAGAGGGCTGGGGAGAAGAGGTTATAGGTGGCTGAGCTGGCTGGTTTCACAGTGGTGTGTAGCCATAGGGCTTATTGACAGCCAGGGAGCAGGAATTCATCCCCACTCCTCAGATCAGGAGGTTAATCAAACAACAGACACATATCTGAACCTGGAATAGAACTGGATGAATTATTTACAGCTGTCACAAACGTCCTGAGGAGGTAGCCATGTGAGTGTGGTGGGGGATACATGTGTGTGTGTGTGTGTGGTGGGGGATACACGTGTGTGTGTGGTGGGGGATATGTGTGTGTGTGTGGTGGGGGATATGTGTGTGGTGGGTTATACTTGTGTGTGTGTGTGTGTGGTGGGGGATATGTGTGTGGTGGGTTATACTTGTGTGTGTGTGTGGTGGGGGATATGTGTGTGGTGGGTTATACTTGTGTGTGTGTGGTGGGGGATACTTGTGTGGTGGGGGATACTTGTGTGGTAGGGGAAATGTGTGTGGTGGGGGATATGTGTGTGTGTGTGTGTGTGGTGGGGGATACGTGTGTGTGTGGTGGTGAACATGTGTGTGTGGGTTGGGGGATACTTGTGGGTTGGGGGATACGTGTGTGTGTGTGTGTGTGTGTGTGTGTGTGTGTGTGTGTGTGTGTGTGTGTGTGTGTGTGTGTGTGTGTGTGTGTGTGTGTGTGTGTGTGTGTGTGTGTGTGTGTGTGTGTGTGTGTGTGTGTGTGAGAGGTAGCGACCCTCCAGGGGACTGTGCTATGATGAAATGTGTTTTGAATGAAATCCTAGTGTTATATCCTACTTCTGAGAAGTGTATAGAATTGGAGGACACTGACTGACACAAATACCTTCCTGAGGGAACTAGCATTCTGTGTCTACAATAGTACACCAGCAACTGGTCAATTAAGTAATTTCATGACTTGGGAAAGCAGCACAACTACAGAGTCATATACAATATTTTATATTATCTCATTACTCACACGGTGTATCATGACAGTGTGTACACAGAGCTGGATAAAGTGCATGGGCTAAGGGTTCCCAAGTGGAAACACTGGCCTGTTGTTTAATGAAATATTCAATAGGTTTATTTCTCAAATTGAGCGCAGTGGAGCTCGGGGGGCTCCAATGCACTTGTCCTCCAACTATCAGTGGCACAATCTTCAAGTCAGTATTATTTACAGAGCCTTAGCCCTTTATCCACAATATCTAAACGTAATCCAATGAACTGAATGAAGACACAGTGAACATGGATAAATCATTCTAATCCTATGGTGCTGAAAGGCTGCTGGGGAAATGGCAATTATTCTGTATATTAATGCAAAGCAAAAGACGGTGAGGGCTGATCTTGTCTTGAAGAAACTAGATCAGAAGCACATTTCTGCCACATTCGACAATTATTCATATAGGCCTTGGTAGGTGGTGTCAGACAGGGGCCTAGGCAGGCTCAAAGCCCCTGTCTGCCCTCCCTGTGCTGAAGCCAACTGTAGCCAACTGCCCCATCACTCTCACTGTCACTCCTCCACAGCGGCCAGGCCGGAGACTGCTGCACCCATGGATCCAGACGCACGCATACACACCTCCAGTTGTCCCGCGGAGTTAACCTTTCAGGGCCTTATCGATGGGTTTGAGTGACTGAGTTTTGATTACTGCTGGTTCACTGACTTCCTCCTGGGCAGACTGCATCAGAGACTCTTGCCCAAGACCTTCATTACACCACAGGTGATCTGTGCGTGTGTGTGTGTGTGTGTGTGTGTGTGTGTGTGTGTGTGTGTGTGTGTGTGTGTGTGTGTGTGTGTGTGTGTGTGTGTGTGTGTGTGTGTGTGTGTGTGTGTGTGTGTGTGTGTGTGTGCGTGCGTGCGTGCGTGCGCGCGTGTGTGTGCATGCGTGTGTGCGTGTGTGTGTGTAATTACAGGAATCTCAAGAACCTGTATGTCACTCACACACACAATCACCACGGACACTACTCTATATTACAACCGCCAGGCCCACAGAGTTTGAGAGAACTTCTGGACCCTTCGGTTAAGTCAAACTGAAGATGCATCACTGATTCTGACTGAAATATAATCAGTCAAGCGTCAACACTCAATTCAATTGACCTAGCCAAGTTGATGTTCTGGTAAACTTGAGCAGAGTGAGAACTGTATTGGACTCTATAAATCATAGCAATAAAATATTCACCCAAGATGTTTTGTTGTTGGTTTCAATTATTGAGCCAATGGTTTATTACAGTTTTTTTTGATTGCTAAACGACAGTGGACACAACTGGAGTCACATGTGCAAAACTCTAACTACAGTCTGCACAGCAGCAGTTCATGTGGACCAAACTCTAGTTCGTTTTTCATTGCTTGAACACAGTTTTCAAAACTCTACACACTTATCCCATGACTTTAACCACAACCTGCACAACACTGTGGATTTACAGCACTTTGTTCAAATGCTAACACACTGCTGTCAAAACTGTGAACCACACATTCAAAACGGAATAGATTTCAGCCTTGTGCCTTTCAAACACTGCTGATTGCAATTTCAGCTGAAAGGCTAAGCAGGTGTCTTGTTTTAGACTTGTTAGTGAACACACACACATATTACAGTATATATAGGTAGAGCTCAGAAAGACTCATTTTGGAAATGGAACAAGGAAGATGGGTTCGTGGAGGAGAAGGGTGGCAGGGAGAGGGCGGATGCGTGGAGGAAGACAAAGAAGACAAAGAGCTGTTATTTCAGATGAAATAAGGGCTACACTTATAGACCATGTCGTGAACCATGGTCTCTCATTGAAAGAGGCAGGGTTGAGGGTGCAACCCAATCTGCAAAGATCCACAGTGGCATCTGTAATGCAAATTTTCCATCATACAAACAGGTGAGAGTTACATCCTTACAGTAAATGAAAACATTACAGGAATCTATTTTGTATTGCAATTATAGAATATTTACACAGATATATATTACAGAAAGTTTGACTGTAAAATATATTTTTACAACAGGACCCAAAGGCTGCCCCCAACAGGGGGAAGAGGAAAAACATTTTCAGATGCGCAGGAAAATGCTATTGTTGACATGGTTGTTGTCAACAATGCAATAAAACTGTGGGAGATTCAAGATAGAGTGCTGGCTGATAATGATATAGTTGAAAAAATTAATTCTGTCAGCACAACAACTATTGCTTGAGTCCTAAAGAAACACCAAGTTACAATGAAACAGTTATACACTGTACCGTTCGAGAGAAACAGTGAACGGGTAAAAGAGCAAAGATACCAATATGTCCAGGTAAGACGTCTGAGGTTACGTACACAGCTATACAAAATATTTACAGTAAAAAAAACACTAACATTTCTACAGTAAAACTGTGCACTTACTGTTTTTCAGAGAGTAATGGAGGTGGAAGCACTGGAAAGACCACGTTCATTTGTATTTATCGATGAAGCTGGATTTAACCTTGCCAAAACACGGCGCAGAGGAAGGAATGTTATAGGTCAAAGGGCCACTGTGGAGGTTCCAGGCCAAAGGGGGAAATATCACCATGTGTGCTGCAATGGCCAATGATGGTTTGCTTCTCAACACACCACTCATTGGCCCATACAACACAGAAAGGCGTATAGCTTTCCTAGAACAGCTCTATGCTCAGCTAGTGCCAGCAGAACAGGGGGAGCCAGTAAGAAACCCCCAAGTTGTTGTCATAGTTTGCGATAACGTTGCTTTTCACCACTCTGCAGCTGTCACAGATTGGTTTGCAGCAAATCACAGATTTACGGTTTTGTACCTGCCTGCATATTCACCCTTCCTCAACCCAATAGAGGAGTTTTTCTCTGCCTGGAGGTGGAAAGTGTTTGGTCACCACCCACATGACCAAATGTCTCTTTTGGAATCCATGCGTGCCGGATGTGAGGACATGAGTCCAGAGGACTGCCAGGGATGGATAAGGCACACCAGAAGGTTCTTCCCCAGGTGCATGGCAAGAGAAAACATTAGATGTTGAAGAAAACCTGTGGCCTGATGCTAGAGAGAGGCAGGATTAGCCCCTCAATTATTTGTTCGAATTACAGTATGTACTTTTAGTTTCTACCTTTTTCTCATTACTGTAATTCCGTAAATTACTAAAGACTATTGAAGCAAACTGCTAATTTTCATTTACCTTAAAGAATTGTTATGTTCTAAAAATTTTAATAAATCATGTGAAAGAATGTCACTCTTTTCTTTGAAGAAAATATTACTTTGTATGAAGTCACTGAAATTGTTCAAACTGTAAAGATGAAAAGTTTGTATTTTCTGTATTGTTGTTTGATGCTAGTGTTTTTACTCTCAGTGTGTTCTGAGTGACAGTGTGTGTTATCACAGTGAGGGTTGTGCATAGTGTTTGGCTGCACTGAGCGTGTTTTGAGCCATGTGTTAAGAGTTGTGTTGCTTGTAATGAGTTTTGCAGGTGATGTGAACTGTTTAGCTCAGCTGACTGTTGGTAGTGCAGACTGTAGTTAGAGTTTTGCACATGTGACTCCAGTTGTGCCCACTGTCGTTTAGCAATCGAAAAAAACTGTAACATGTCTCTCTGGTCGGTTGTTAAAAGCTAAGCTGAAATCTCAGGGAAGGTTTTCAGGGATGTCACATTAAGTGCAGACTGAAGAAAAACAAATGTGGCAAAAGGGTTCGGCTTGAGGTCTTTTGCACGTTTTAAAGGTCTTGCTCATGTAAATATTTGGGCTAGAGAGAAAGGTCTTGAACTTGAAAAGCACCCTCACTCTAAGACTGCTGTCCTTAAACTAGGAGAGCGATAAGAGCTGCTAACACTGGTTACAGTCAAGGTCCCCATTCAACCATTTCTGACACCATAGGTGGAGACGGAGCATGGTGCTCTCTCAGAGTTATCTCCTGTTCTGGTTCAGTCAAACTGTCATGTCGGTCTCATAAACAACATTAATGGAGAAAAACATGGAGCTGTCGAGATATCTAATAACGCTGTAATTCATTGACTGACTACCCATGTATTAGTTGATGCGATTGATATATAGACTAACAACATAGCCGTGTGCTATTATAGGTAGACTCGGCAAAGATGACGTTGCCACGAGCAACTCTGCAGATATTGGGATGAGCGAGAAGCAACACTTCGCTCTCACACATTCACACACAGTATCTGCGCATGTGCACTGTTACAGCGTGGGTGCCAGGGGACCAAGACAGCGGAGAAGTTGAGCCTCGCACTTCAACCTTCTTAGTTGTTGCGCCAATTGACCCACTTTGCTGTTTACTTCCTGCATCCTCAACATATCACCGAGTCTACCTTTAAGTCGTCACATTTCTGAAATCCTAAACACATACTCGCTCAAACAATCATTGAAATGATTTTCCAGTTCTCATAATCAATGTTCCGTTTGTCTTTATCTTAGCCATGTATTCAGGCTGACAAATCAAGTTGGTCTTTTCGTGGTCAAATTAACTGAGTCAACCTTTGTCTGCTTTGTAAATGGAATGCGATCGATCTCCAGGAATTGTAGCAGGACCTCAAATGTTTTCTCCGTCTGTTCCTTCACCTCGTAGCTTGGTCACGCTGCTAAAACTGAGAAATGAAGAACCTGAAATCAATACTTGCCAAGACAATTTTCCGTCATTATAATCAAGGTCACGGACGTTATTCAGAGTCAATTCCAGAAAATTGCATTTACAATGCCTAATATATCAGAGACTCTACTATATACACACGCGCTGTGGAACTCCCATGCTTTATAAACCCTTCCCATACCCACAGTATCTCATGCTCTGTGCAATACATTTACTGAGCATCAGTCTGTAATTGTTTCTGTAGGTACAGTACAATTGAGACTGGCTGCTGAATTTTTCCTCTCTCTTTAACATTCTCAGTTCATATGAAATGCCGATGCTAAATAGGCCTATCAATTTCAATAAAACAATTTGCATAATGAAAACGTAACTGTGGTGATTTAAAATTAAGCATTTGCATGATTAAATGCAGATGAGATCAAACGGTTTTGGGGAGGGTTGAGGGAAGAGGGAGGGGGAGTGAAAAGGAATCTTTATTCCAAAACTTTTTACTAATGTTTAAACGCCCTTTCATGATTAACTGACATTTCTTTCAGTCATCATTTATCCTGAAGCTATTGCCCATCATTCTCCAAAGAAGCAGAAAACTCCTACGGCAATTACACTGCAATGCCTGCTATAGTGTGTCTCATTTTTTTCTGTTTGACTGTCATTCAATTGAGGGACTGTAAGGGAATAACATATCTGCATCTGGTGCAGGTTACTTATTCAAGCTAATGATCAACACAGTGAACACTGCTTTCTGTAGAGAACGGATGCGGATCGATGAGGTTAATCTCCCCTGCTTTCGGATGACTTTAAGTGCATTGTAACCAAGGCAAAGGCAAGGTCTGTTAAATCGCCCCGGGGCCCTGTGGTACGGCGGTCTACACAGGGCAACAAGGGGGCACAGTGGGGCGCAGAGGGCACAAGGGGCACTGCCACAGCAGCAGCACCATGTCACAGGGGTGAACAGATATTGCTCCCTGCCCTTGTAAATCCCAGCAGCGTTAACACTGTGGGATGAGTGACCTGAGAGGGGCTTGGGGACACTTCATACTGAAGGGACTGCTACTACATTCAAATACGCTTACTGTTTATAACACAGGGTGCTGTTCATTAAGAGTGAGAAGTGTTGAGATAACCATTTGAAAATGGACTAAACAGCCTAATGAAATAAGATTAGGACAAGGTGCTATGTACTGACATTTCATTACTTGTAAATCCTGAGCTTATTTACATTCCATATTTTCATGTATTAAATGATTACATCAATGCATTCCCAAAGAAATTCAGTGGGCATGTTGACCATTTCTGTAGGCATTTATCATGCTCTTACATGAAAGGAGGTTTGATAAATACCAGTGAACAGAACGCCTTGAAGACAGAGTTGTCGTTAAATCAGAGTGTCAGCGATAATGAGTGGGAGAGGTGTTTAAAGGCCTGTTTTGTGGCTATGTTATTGATGTTGCAGATACAGCGGTGGCGTGTTGTTGGTTAAAGAGACATGTGATTTATCTCCCTGGGCTGGTCTCTGTAACGGTGTGGAATCTAGAAGCAAGGAGGCAGAAGCCGGGACCCTGATTGAGACAAATAAATCAAGGTGTCAAGGTGATTGGTGACAGTTCTTCCCTTTGAAGTAAAATCCCACTGAGTTCTTCCTGGCCTTCGTCTATCCTCTATCAATTATTTAGGCTCATCATGCAGGAATGAAGATTGTTCTCTTTGCATGGAAATGAGACTGGCGGGCTACGTGGTGAATAACAGAAATTCCTATTTGATGGCTCATCTAATAAAGCTTACCTCCAACTTGACCTTAGCTCAGTCTCAGAGACACTTTCCTCCATGCACTGTTGGGCTTCATACATAAGACCTACAGCAACACAGATAAATAACATCATTTGCCTTGTGTATTACCGAGTGCTGTGGCTGAGATGTTGTACCCAGATGTAGTGGTCCTTTTTAGCCCATAGATTCAGTTTGTCTCGCTTATGTCCAGTTTAGTGTATTAACAATTTCATTGATGCTTTCTGCTCATGGGTGAATGTACACAGGACTACCAATGGTAAGTATAAACATACCAACGGTAAGTATAAACAGTTAGTATAATAATAGGCAAGGTCTTTCCCATTGGGTTTCAGAGAATGCCATTGTAAGTCACTGGTTCAACTGTAAAAAAAAAAAAAAAAAGAAGGTATTTCTTTGTTGTGTATGTTGCATACAGGTACGAACGCTGTGTTGCTTCGACAAAGGTCTATATAACCTAAATGTTGTGTACCTCAATCGTTTGCAGCTATACAGTGCACGGTGTGTGGGAGTCCATGCCACTATTTCAAATCAGATAATCATTTTCAGAATCATGATAAAGAACCCTAAGAGAGACTGTAAATCATCACTCGCCAGAGGTAACCAAGCAACACAAGAACAACATGTGGCATGGATCTCACCACATTATTAAGTCAATAAATATTTAGTGAGGCTATTATAAATTAATTCCAATACACAGTACATCTAAACACTGTATTCCTTTCTATATTGGTTATACAGTATTATTCAATGACATACAGTATATGGTCAGTTGACATATTCAGTTTGCTTATTTTGTTCAGGCTAAGTCCACAGGGCTGGAGTTTTGAGGATGAGGCCCCAGTAATAGCTTTGACCTATTACCGAGCCCATCTCTCTTCTCTCCCCACAGCCCAGCCTGCCATCCGGCATCTGTGTTCCTTTAGCCATGTATTACTTCTGCTGTGCACCGCCGTAATCTAAGGGAGCACTTGAGGTCCCTGCCAGGCGTGGCCCAGTGCAAGGATGACAAGGCTCGGTCGTGTAGCCGCGCGTTACCCTAATCGATCTCCTCTCGACTCGTCTTCGTCTGTCTCTGCTTGCGCAGCGCTCAGAGCCAAATGCTCAGCCTTTTTAAACTAGTGGTCTACGGACGGATGCAAAGTGAGACTAATTCACACCAGCACTTCCTGTGCTCTTTGTGTGTCCCGCTCTCCACATTCCCTTGTCTTTCCTGGAAAGAGAAAGAGAGAACAGTGTTCACACATAGGTGTTTCAATGGACTTTGTCAAATGATTTGGATATCATATTTCACGCAATATTCTGCACTCTCTTTTATAATCTCCAAAGCCCTTTTGAAGACCTACTATGCATTTCGTACATGCTCTGTGGGACCTAGGGAAGGCCGATAGCAGAGGATAAAATGATCTACTGTACTGTATCACTGATTTTGTTCGGAGCTTCCTCCCTGTGCAATTCCTACACGGAGACAGTTCCTCATTTGAAATGATGTAGCGTTCAGATAAAGACACAAAGAGCAGGCAAAGCGTCCCTGTTCCCCTATCTTCCTAAGGCAACAGGGAATATTCAGAGGAGAAATACGGGGAAGGCTTTTGCAGTCATAAAAGGGGAACAAGTGACAGTCAGTGAGAGGAGAGTAGAGGAGAGGGAAAGGGAAGGGGGAGGAGAGTAGAGTCCTTGGGAGAGGCAAGGTCGTAGCCCTACCAGGCTAATTACCTCAGAGAGGCCATGCTGCTTGGCCTGGCAGTGGCACAGATCTCTGGATGGAAATACTGGCATCTCTACACACAGGGGCACATTTTCACATCACAAAAAAGTGCCACTCTCGTCGAAATGGACAGTGTCATTTCAAATTGCCTACTTTGCATGTATTTTTCTGAAGAATTTAGAAAGCAACATACTTTTACTTTGCTGTTCAATTTTTCCTTACCACTTGCACCTTTGCCCTGTGGTTTGACGTGTTGAGTGCAGTGCCAATCAAGAGACAAATTCATATTGAATGATTCAGTGACAATAATTGCCATTAGTACACTTCCCACTGGGAACACCATGTCATTTTACCACGGACAATTGGGTACTATTTGGTTAAGAAGTTGATTGATGAGATTACAATCTACAGTGCGTTCGGAAAGTATTCAGACCCCTGGACTTTTCCCCCAAAAATGTATGTTACAGCCTTATTCTAAAATGGATTCACTTGTTTTTTTGTCCTAATCAATCTACACACAATACCTCATAATGACAGAGCAAAACAAATGTTTTTAGATATTTTTGCAAATGTATAAAAAAATGAAAAATCACATTTACATAAGTATTCAGAACCTTTACTTAGTACTTTGTTGAAGCACCTTTGGTAGCAATTACAGCCATAAGTCTTCTTGGTTATGACGCTACAAAATTGGCACACCTGTATTTGGGGAGTTTCTCCCATTCTTCTCGGCAGATCCTCTCAAACTCTGTCAGGTTGAATGGTGTGCGTCACTGCACAGCTATTTTCAGGTCTCTCCAGAGCTGTTTGATTGGGTTCAAGTCCTGGCTCTGGCTCTGCCACTCAAGGACATTCAGAGACTTGTTCCGAAGCCACTCCTGCGTTGTCTTGGCTTTGTGCTTAGGGTTGTTGTCCTGTTGGAAGGTGAACCTTCAGCCCAGTCTGGGGTCCTGAGCACTCTGTTTTAATCAAGGCTCTCTCCATTCATCTTTCCCTCAATCCTGACTAGTCTCCCAGTCCCTGCTGAAAATATCCCCACAGCATGATGCTGCCACCACCATGCTTCACCGTAGGGATGGTATTGGCCAGGTGATGAGCGGTGCCTGGTTTCCTCCAGAGGTGACGCTTGGCAATCAGGCCAATGAGTTCCATCTTGGTTTCATCTGACCAGAGAATCTTGTTTCACATCTGAGAGTGCCTTGGTGCCATTTTGCAAACTCCAAGCGGAGTGTCATGTGTCTTTTACTGAGGAGTGGCTTCTGTCTGGCCACTCTACCATAAAGGCCTGATTGGCAGAGTGCTGCAGAGATGGTTGTCCTTCTGGAAGATTCTCCCATCTCCATAGAGGAACTCTGGAGCTCTGTCAAAGTGACCATTGGGTTCTTGGTCACCTCCTCGACCAAAGCCAATTCTCCCCCCATTGATCAGTTTGTCCAGGCAGCCAGCTCCAGGAAGAGTCTGTGTGTTTCCACACCTCTTAGATTTAAGACTGATGGAGGCCACTGTATTCTTGGGGACCTTCAATGCTGAAGAAATGTTTTGGTACCCTTCCCCAGATCTGTGCCTCAACACATTCTTGTCTCGGAGCTCTACGGACAATTCCGTCGACCTCGTGGCTTGGGTTTTGCTCTGACATGCACTATCAACTGTGGGACCTTACAGCGGGGCAAAAAAGTATTTAGTCAGCCACCAATTGTGCAAGTTCTCCCAATTAAAAAGATGAGAGAGGCCTGTAATTTTCATCATAGGTACACTTCCACTATGACAGACTAAATGAGAGAAAAATCCAGAAAATCACATTGTAGGATTTTTTATGAATTTATTTGCAAATTATGGTGGAAAATAAGTATTTGGTCAATAACAAAAGTTTATCTCAATACTTTGTTATATACCCTTTGTTGGCAATGACAGAGGTCAAACGTTTTCTGTAAGTCTTCACAAGGTTTTCACACTCTGTTGCTGGTATTTTGGCCCAGTCCTCCATGCAGATCTCCTCTAGAGCAGTGATGTTTTGGGGCTGTTGCTGGGCAACACGGACTTTAAACTCCCTCCAAAGATTTTCTATGGGGTTGAGATCTGGAGACTGGCTAGGCCACTCCAGGACCTTGAAATGCTTCTTTCGAAGCCACTGCTTCGGCGGCGTGTTTGGGATCATTGTCATGCTGAAAGACCCAGCCGCGTTTAATCTTCAATGCCCTTGCTGATGGAAGGAGGTTTTCCCTCAAAATCTCACGATACATGGCCCCATTCATTCTTTCCTTTACACGGATGAGTTGTCCTGGTCCCTTTGCAAAAAAACAGCCCCAAAGCATGACGTTTCCACCCCCATGCTTCACAGTAGGTATGGTGTTCTTTGGAAACAACTCAGCATTCTTTGTCCTCCAAACACAACGAGTTGAGTTTTTACCAAAAAGTTATATTTTGGTTTCATCTGACCATAAGACATTCTCCCAATCTTCTTCTGGATCATCCAAATGCTCTCTAGCAAACTTCAGACGGGCCTGGACATGTACTGGCTTAAGCAGGGGGACATGTCTGGCACTGCAGGATTTGAGTCCCTGGCGGCGTAGTGTGTTACTGATGGTAGGCTTTGTTACCTTGGTCCCAGCTCTCTGCAGGTCATTCACTAGGTCCCCCCATGTGGTTCTGGGATTTTTGCTCACTGTTCTTGTGATCATTTTGACCCCATGGGGTGAGATCTTGCGTGGAGCCCCAGATCGAGAGAGATTATCAGTGGTCTTGTATGTCTTCCATTTCCTAATAATTGCTCCCACAGTTGATTTTGTCAAACCAAGCTGCTTACCTATTGCAGATTCAGTCGTCCCAGCCTGGTGCAGGTCTACAATTTTGTTTCCCTTGTCCTTTGACAGCTCTTTGGTCTTGGCCATAGTGGAGTTTGGAGTGTGACTGTTTGAGGTTGTGGACAGGTGTCTTTTATACTGGTAACAAGTTCAAACAGGTGCCATTAATACAGGTAACGAGTGGAGGACAGAGGAGCCTCTTATAGAAGAATTTACAGGTCTGTGAGAGCCAGAAATCTTGCTTGTTTGTAAGTGACCAAATACTTATTTTCCACCATAATTTGCAAATAAATTCATAAAAAATCCTACAATGTGATTTTCTGGATTTGTTTTCTCAGTTTGTCTGTCATAGTTGAAGTGTACCTATGGTGAACATTACAGGCCTCTCTCATCTTTTTAAGTGGGAGAACTTGCACAATTGGTGGCTGACTAAATACTTTTTTGCCCCACTGTATATAGACAGATGTGTGCCTTTCCAAATCATGTCCAATCGATTGAATTTCCCACAGTTGGACTCCAATCAACTTGTAGAAACATCTCAAGGATGATCAATGGAAACAGGATGCACCTGAGCTCAATTTTGAGTCTCGTAGCAAAGGGTTTGAATACTTGTGTAAATAAGGTATTTCTGTTTTTTATTTTCTAAAACACTTTTCTCGCTTTGTCATTATGGGGTATTGTGTGTAGACTGATGAGGAGTTTTATTTATTGAATCCATTTTAGAATAAGCCTGTAACGTAACAAAATGGAGAAAAAGTCAAGGGGTCTGAATACTTTCCACAAAGGCACTGTAATTCCATCGTCTATTTTTAGTTGAACCCAGGGTTGAATTGAAACAATAGCTGTAGATGACTTTTCAAATGCTATATGTTCCTTGATGATATATGACTGATAAAGTATGGTCCCATTTCATTTGCTCTGATAAACTTACCCTTTGGAATGACTTCGATAGCAGTAACAGTAAATCATTTTTAAGTGGAGACTCCTCAACAATCACCCTCACGGTAGCATGTTGGTAATAGTCCGTGGTAAACATCATAGCTAAACAGGGCTGGGCTTGGTTAAAACCCTGGACGGGAGACCAAAAGTTAGCTGTTGATAGATCATCGCTCCAGTTGGAGGTGCTGTCCAACCTAATGTTGTTTTTTTCTCGTCGTCTATATAAGGTTTAAGGTAAGACGTTGTTTTAAAGGTACAAACGAAACATATTTGATACAAGGCTTGTCGATGTTTAAATATGGTTACCATGGTAACCAAATGTACGGCCAGGCACGACTCCAACGCTATCGTTCAGTTTGCCAATGACACAACAGTGGTAGGCCTGGTCACCGACAAAAACGACGAGACGGCCTATAGGGAAGAGGTCAAAGACCTGACCGTGTTGTGTAAGGACAACAACCTCTACCTCAACGTGATCAAGACAAAGGAGATGATTGTGGACTACAGGAAAAGGAGGACCGAGCACGCCCCCATTCTCATCGACAGGGCTGTAGTGGAGCAGGTTGAGTTCCTTGGTGTCCACATCACCAACAAACTAATATGGTATAAGCACATCGAGACAGTCGTGAAGAGGGCACGACAAAACCTATTCCCACTCAGGAGACTGAATGCATTTGGCATGGGTCCTCAGATCCTAAAAAGGTTCTACAACTGCACCTTTGAGAGCATCCTGACAGGTTGCATCACTGCCTGGTATGGCAACTGCTCAGCCTCCGACCGTAAGGCACTACAGAGGGTAGTGCAAACGGCCCAATACATCACCGGGGCCAAGCTTCCTTCCATCCAGGACCTCTATACCAGGCGGTGTCAGAGGAAGGCCCTAAAAATTGACTCCAGCCACCCTAGTCATAGACTGTTCTCTCTGCTACCGCATGGAAAGCGGTCCAGCGTCAAGTCTAGATCCAAGAGGCGTCTAAACATCTTCTACCCCAAAGCCATTATACTCCTGAACATCTAATCAAATGGCTACCTAGACTATTTGCATTCCCCCCCCCCCCCCTCTACGCTGATGCTTCTCTCTGTTGTTATCTATGCATAGCCACTTGAATAACTCTACCTACATGTACATATTACCTCAATTACCTCGACTGCACCCGCATGCATCTTGACTCTGTACCGGTACCCCCTGTATAAAGCCTCACTACTGTTATCTTACTGCTGCTCTGTAATTATTTGTAACTTTTATTTCTTACTTTTTTTTAGGTATTTTCCTAAAACGGCATTGTTGGTTAAGGGCTTGTAAGTAAGGATTTCATTCTAAGGTCTACACCTGTTGTATTCGGCGCATGTGACAAACACAATTTGATTTGATTTGACATAATCCTGTGGTTGAAATGTCACCCTCAAAACAACAGTATTTTCCACATATATTCGACATCACAATACATTGACGAATTGCGTTGAAACAACGTTGATTCAACCAGTTTGTGTCCAGTGGCTTTTGCCAACTTCAAATATTTCAAATGCCAGTGTAAGATTAAACTGTTGGCCTATTCATACATTTGACTAACAACAGCAGTAGGCTCCAGGAAGGGATCCTCACAGATCTATGCAGAAATGTAGAATTACAGAAATCTTCATCTGCTAACCCACGCTGCCACAAAACATGTATAGTAAACATACTCATTCCCAACTAATGAACTAAAGAAGCACAATCCATTTTGCCCATGAGAATAACCCATCAGATTGGAATAAAACATAACTTTGGTGCAGGGTTCACCCAGCAGCTATAAGCCACAGAGCACAATGGGAGTAGTGCCATAGTAAGCCGGATATCTCCCATCCAGACAATCTCTCCAGGCTCTACCCAGGTTCCAAACCATAGCTCTGCCCCTTCTCCAATTTGCCACGTATTAAGCATTAATACGGCTCGTCTGTCTATTGATTTGTTAGCCACGAATTAGCAGTCGTCCTTTGATGTCATTATAATTCCACTGTGTGGAAGATTCAATATAAAATTATAGAGGGTTTAGCCCATAAGCTTGTTATTTCAGGGGATTATTGGGGCCGCAGCTGAATTATCAGTCTGTTTTGGCCCAAACTGGATTACGTGTCTCTGAATTACAGCAGCGATATCAAATACTCATCTCTGATTTGCTATTACGGCCGTGAACTCCCTCCACAGCTGAAGATAGGCTACT